>NC_138729.1:52278398-52295898 GCF_965113295.1 Leuciscus leuciscus
TGTGTGTGTGTGTGTGTGTGAGTGTGTGTGAGTGTGTGTGAGTGTGTGTGAGTGTGTGTGTGTGAGTGTGTGTGAGTGTGTGTGTGAGTGTGAGTGTGTGTGAGTGTGTGTGAGTGTGTGTGAGTGTGTGTGAGTGTGTGTGTGTTTAAAGAAAAAAAACCCACAGAGAGTCATATATACAGAGCAACAGACCACAGCGCTGCGACTAAACATAACCTCACGTTACACACACACACACACACACACACACACACACGCGCATGGAAGTCATCAGCGGGTGAGAAGTCAGACATCAGTGTATATCAGTCGTGACCTCTGACCTCCCCAGCTCCCAAAACACACACACACACACACACACACACACTGAATGATTCTCCATATGGTCTTGTAAAGTCTCGATGGCTCTGAGTTTTCTTAAGACATTTTTTGCCTCCGACCCAAGAACTCTGGGTAATCACTTCTAGCAACACTCAGACGTCGCTCCTTCATATATATTTGATCAAATTAGAGATGTTTCTTTAATGGCCAACCACACAGACCGAACTGGGAATATTTTCCATTGTTTTGTTTTTGGTGTGACTAATACTCGCGCGCAATTATAAGAGCGGAGGAAGTTCAGACTCGATTCATAAACACTCTTCTCACGGGCCACTACGATCACACAAACAAACACGCGTTTAAGACGTGTGCATGTTTACACACGTCCATGTTCATGCATTCGTGTCAGAACCGACATATAGAGCCATAATGGTGTTATATGTGTAGAACTGAACCAAAGACTTATTATATATGAACTGAACCAAAAATGAAGTGGTCTGAAATGTGCTGCGTTAAAAGCGTGTGTGTGTGTGTGTGTGTGTGTGTGTGTGTGTGTGTGTGTGTGTGTGTGTGTGTGTGTGTGTGTGTGTGTGTGTGTGTGTGTGTGTGTGTGTGTGTGTGTGTGTGTGTGTGTGTGTGTGTGTGTGTGTGTGTGTGTGTGTGTGTGTGTGTGTGTGTGTGTGTGTGTGTGTGTGTGTGTGTGTGTGTGTGTGAGACTGGGTTTGCATCAAAGAGACGTGGAGAAGCATCTGGGAGCAATAATGCCGCTCTAACCCTTCATTACCAGAACGACTGCGCCTTGAGCTCAGGCCAATGGCAATTTTCTAAATGCATGGTTTTTCCCCCCGTCTTTTCTGTCTTTAATTCACAAAAGGAAAAAAGGAAAGCGTCATTCTGCTCAGAGCGATCCCTCATACAGCGCTTGGGTTTGGAGAAGACGCTTTGAAATGTAAAGATGCGAAACTACTCCACAAGTTACTCACAAAATGATCTGAAACTTTTTAGTAAAGCTCTCGGACATCATTTAGTTGTTACACTCAGAGTATTAATCTGGGGATCTGATGGCCGTAAGATTTCAGCGAATTTCAATGATTTGTAAATTTTCTGTACTCTTATCAAATCGTGATATAGGCTAGTGTGTGTGAATATTAAACCACTAAAATAACTAAAATATGAATCCTGCGTGTCTCTGTGAATCAATGGCGCAGAAACTCAAGTCTTCACGGCAACCCGTCAAAATAAAAGTTCAGTTTAACTTGAGGAAATTGTGACAGAAATATGTTATTGTTGTACAGTAGAATTTGCTAAATCGCAATGTAATAATATTAACACTAACAATTTTTTAATGAATAATCAAGATTTTTCTTTCAATGTTTTACTTTTAACAGTAAAGCTCTGCTGCGCAGCACTTTGTTTGACAAAGTTTAATTTCATATGATTAAAAGATAAATTAAATTAGTTAATGTTTTATGCTTTTCATTTGATGGCAAGAAAAATTTAAATACACAACACAGAATTTCTGAATTAATTAAATATTATAAAAAATTATTAAAAAACAATAATTATTTTTTTATTAATTAAATTCATTAGATATGCTTTTTAATTATAAAAATTTAATTAAGCCATTGAAATGGATTCCAGAAAATTTTAAACAGAATTTTATCAAAATAAAACAGAATTTGAGGGGGAAAAAAATGCATTTCAAAGGGCATTTGACATGTATTGTTTGTTAAACCTTTAATAAATTAAGTTGTAAAAAAAAAAAAGTTTCATAATTTCAATTAATTACACATGCTTACAAAAAAAAAAAACTATTAAAATAAAGTAAAAAAAAAAAAGTGAATACATTTTTTAAAAAAGAATCCAGAAAAAGTAAAAAATAAAAATAAAAACTGGAATTTGGAACAAAATTTAATGGAATTTAGGAAAAAATAAAACTGGATCTGGATCTAGGATCTTTGACTGACTAAAATAGCCTTGTCAAGAACAAAAAAAAGACAGAAAGCTGATATTTGTTATTTAAATATTTTGTCATACAAAGAAGCACATGAATAGGGTTTATTTACTCAAGCCAAACAAACTGATGTAATAAAATATTCAAGACTGTCCGTGCAATTGAATGCAAAGTAAATCCAGTGATGTAGCATTTGGAAAAGCTCCTATGAAAATACTGACACGCTACAAAAAGAAGAAAGAGATTTTCCCCCCAGCGTCGTAAAGCTGAAGGCCTTCTGCTGAGCTAATATGATTAGAAAGAAAAAAGTCGTCTATGGTTGGAGCAGTACGAGAGAGGAGGTCTGGTTTGAGTTGATGGTCCCGAACCCTCTGAACACACACTGATGTCTACAGCAGCGACGGCTCTGCTAAACACATTAACCCCTCAGTGTCCCGCTCTAAAGTCTGCAGGCAAACAGCCTCACACCAGGACGACCTCGACCCCCCCATAGCCAAGGTCAAGCGCTGACTATACCTGCACTTCTGCATCCGTGTGCTCGCTCTTATCTGGCAGGCGTTAAAGGGTTCGTTCACCCAAAGTTCTGTCAGTAATGACTCTCCCTCATGTTGTTCAACCCCGTCAGACTCTCGTTCATCTTCGGAACACAAATGAAGATATTTCTGATTAAATCTGAGAGCTGTCTCACTCCTCCATAGGCTTCTCTGTTACTGAAACTTGCCGGTCCAGAAAGTTAGTAAAGACAATGTTTAAAATAGTCCAGTGGCTCAACCTTAAGTTTATCAAGCGACGAGAATACTTTCTGTGCGCAAAAACAAACAAAAATAACGACTTTATTCAACCTTCTCTTCTCTTCCATGTCGTTCTCCTAAGCTGTAGACGTAGTGTAACAGCGCAGCGCTTCTGGGTTGTACGTGGGCTGGGCGATAAAACGATAACGATATATATCGCGATAGACACGTAATCAATATCAATAAAAAATGCGTGCGATAATTTTTTCTTTTTCTTCGTCGGACGAAACCAGAGGTTGCGAAGCAAGTTTGGTTGCATGAAAAAAGGCACTCACTCTCTGGTAACCTAGCAACGTAGGGGGTGACACGCTAACACCGTGTGCTAACTACACGCGACGCCATGACGTGATAAAATCCCTCTTCTCCATGTTAATGAGAGTGTGTGTCCTAACCAGCCGCGACGGCGACACACAGCGATTCTAGTTTAGAAACGGTTTCTATTTTTCTGCGACGTCGCGCTGGAACAACAAACACAAAGTGTGGCGATGATAATCTCAGGTGCTGTTTATGTGCTTTATTTAATGTTAAAAGCGTGTCATGTGACTCTGAATATCATTTAGTGCTCCAGCTTTGTGGCTGTAAAAGCAACAGTGGATAATTCACCTCAGATCATGAAATTAAACAAATGGAACAAGAACGTTCAAACTGTGAACAAACAAGTGTGTTATTTGACAAAGATTGTTTTAGTAACTCAGTAGCCTATGTGTTTTTAATAATGGTGTAATATTTGTGAATTTGATTATGTAGGGACTTATCCATTTTGTGCCGTCGAGATTACTCTCTGGTGCTGTGCACTCGCCGCGAGACTCCGCCCACACGCTGTTCTGATTGGCTGTGATTTTTGATTGTGGCGTCTCATAGTCGTATAACGATATATATCGCGATAGACGTAATCAATATCAATAAAAAATGCGGTCGGTCATGTAACAGTATGGTTGCGCCATATCGTTGTCTCGTGTTAGATTCTTCAGTAACAACCGCCGTGGAGTGATCAGTGGAAACCGGACGTCGACGTCACTTCAGTGGTTTGGGAAAAGCATGTAAAAGTCCTGCAGAATGCGATGCATAAGGCTGTAGTGTAACGACGCCCGGTTCCAGGAATGCACTCATATTTTGTTGGTAGTACCAGTTTACAACAATTATTAGTCAACACTAAGTTGTCAACACTTAGAATTTTTTTTTATAAAAAATGTTGGATATACTGGCTTTCTGCCAGGACTTTTACGGGCTTTTCCCAAATATCGGAAGTGACGTCGGCGTCCGGGTTAGCGGTAGCATTAGCCATCAGGCAAGTGTTATTTAAATAAACTCCTGATGTACTTGCAAACTTTCCAATGCCTCGTTTTATGAGTACAGAACCTATTTGTCTACTGTAGAAGTTTGGTACCATTCTGGGCATTATTAGTGGAGTAATTTACCAGATACGGCCTTGGATCCATTAGCGCCTGCACTAAACCATCCGGCTGATGTCTCTAAATAAGCTCTAACTTTAATAATGTTCGACCAAGGGAGAAAAGGCTTCTGGGGGGAGTTTGGCTCGAGGTCATGGTGCAAAGGACTCTAGGTTGATTTTACTCTGAACATTCCCTTTAAGGTTGAGCCACTGTAGTCACTTGGACTATTTTAACGGTGTCTTTACTACCTTTCTGGGCCTTGAAAGTGTCCGTGAGGTTGCTGTCAGAAAGTGTCGGATTTCATCAAAAATATCTTAATTTGTGTTCTGAAGATGAACGAAAGTCTTACTGGTTTGGAACGACATGAAGGTGAATAATTACTGACAGAACTTTCATTTTTGGGTGAACTAACCCTTGAAGCAAACATTGCATAATGCACGTACTTGCACAGAATATTTTCCAGGACTTCATCTCTGTGCGCTTGTGTCTTTAAAGTTTGTTTCACCGACTTACATTTGTGCACGCTTCTGTACATCGCATTCAAGGTAAACATCTCATCAGTTCATGAAAGACTTTAGAGTGTGTTTTGGGTTCGCAGACGGAAATAAAACCGAGCCAGAATGAACTGAACACACTGAACTCTATGATTGGCTCCCTCATAAAGAACACGAATGTTCCCGGCGGCCCGCAGGAGTTTAATGAGAGGACGATGGTGTCGCAGACAGAGGCTTTTTCTGCCGCTTCACAGTCGAAACACGGCCGTTCAGCGTCTCTGAGAGCAGGTTTACAACGTTTCCATTCTCTCATGCTAAATATATTAATGTAATAATACAGTGTTTCCCACAGGATTGTGTGAGTGTATGTGGGGGGGAGGGATCACTTTACTGAGAGAGTTGCACTGGATACGGTTTTATGCATTGCATGTTTTATTTGCTAAATTCACAAACCAGATTTCAAATAAAACTTTTTTTTTGATAGAAAAAGGTCAAACTTAAACCCAATAGTGCATGTGATTATATAAACTAATAATCAATTTACATGAGCAAAATAAAAATGAAAAACCTGAAAAAAGTTTGTTTTCCAAGTAAAGATCCTTATTGTTTAGTAAAGATGTTTACATAATTATTTTAACTGGAAAAATCTATTTGCATGAGAGAAAAAATGCAAAATGTTTATTTAATTTATTCATTTAATCATACGCACTAATCTGTTAAATTTTACATCTAAGATCTGCTACATTGGTTTAATTTCCAAAAAAAAAAAAAATTTTGAATAGTTAAATTTGAAGTTAAAATATTTGTACAAAATGAACAATTAAATTAATGCTGTTTATTTAATTTATCATTCAGTTAATTAATCATATGCGCATTCACTGTTAAACTTGACATCTAATAAAAAATTAAAAAATTGGTGTATTATCCAGTTAAAATGTTTTTAAAAAATTAAAATGTAACGAATTTATTATTAATTTAATGAATTATATGCACTGTTAAATTTGACATCTAAATTTGTTAATTTTATAAAAAAAATTAAAAAAATTGTGAGTTATCCAGTTAAAATTGTTTTTTTTATTTAACTATTTAATTTATTATAAATTATATGCACTGTTAAATTTGACATCTAAATGTGTTAAATTTGTAAAAAATTATTATTATTATTTTTATTTTCCAGTTAAAATATGCAAGCGTCCTTAAAACAAGACAAAAATATCCACAAAGAATTTTTTTCAGTGCAACATTGAGGACTTCAGGACTGCTGAGCCAGCTCCTCGCTCGAGTCCGAGAGGAGAAACCGTAGCTAAAGCAAACACAGTCACCACCCAGAGCTCCTCCCGTGACACACACACACACACACACACCACATCACTGCAAACCACAAGAACGGGTGGAGATTCAATAGAGAAAAAAAGAATCTGAAACGACTTGATTTTTACATAAAAAAAGCATTGCTTGGTGGTTTTTTTATACTGTACTTCATGTCTGGAGCAGAAACGCTGAAAACACACACGCTGAACTGTAATGCTCAGTGTCAGAGGTTTATCATGTTTAAGTGAAACTACAGTACACTGCCGTTTAAAGGTTTTTGATCAGTAAGATTTTTTATGTTTTTAAAAGAGTCTCTTCTGCTCACCAAGGCTGCGTTTATTTGATTAAAAATACAAGAAAAACAGTAAAAAATTATTAAAATGTAAATCATCTGTTTTCTATGTGAATATCTAGTAAAGTGTAATTTATTCCTGTGATCAAAGCTGAATTTTCAGCATCATTACTCCAGTCTTCAGTGTCACATAATGAATAGTGAATAGAAAGTTCAAAAGAACAGCATTTATTTGAAATAAAATCTTTTGTAACATTTTAAATGTCTTTACAGTCACTCATTAAATTACTGATCAATTTAATTCATCCTTGATTAATAAAAGTATTGTTTTCTTTTATTTATTTCCCCCCAAAAATAAAATAACACAACTCTTACTGACCCCAAACTTTTGACCGGTAGTGTTTAATGTTACAAAAGCTTTCTATCTCAGATAAATGCTGTTCTTTTGCACTTTCCATTCATCAAAGAATCCTGAAATAAAACTGTTTTCAACACTGATAATAATCATAAATGTTTCTTGATCATCAAATCATCATATTAGAATGATTTCTGAAGGATCATGTGACACTGAAGACTGGAGTAATGATGCTGAAAATTCAGCTTTGATCACAGGAATAAATTACACTTTACTAGATGTTCACATAGAAAACAGATGATTTACATTGTAATAATATTTCATAATATTACTGGGGTTTTTTGTATTTTTAATCACAGCCTTGGTGAGCAGAAGAGACTCTAAACTTTTAAATGGCAATGTAACTAGTAAGATTATCATAAGCTTTATACTATTTCCATTCCCACACTTTAACCATCACAGTTACAGTGTTAAAGCTGGAGACTGGAGACGCTTCCGTAGTTTCTCCGACTGGTGATGGAGCGTCTTTATGTGGGTCGAGCTCTGCTGCCTCCCACATCAAATCTGGTCCTGATTTCAGCTCAGTTGCCCAACGTTTAAGTGTGTGTGTGTGTGTGTGTGTGTGTGGGAGAACGGGGGGGTCGTCCAGCATAAAGGCCTCTTTATTCACGCCGGACAGGGAAAGGAAATCGGCTTCAGAAGGAAAAACACAGTCCCGCACATCTGGAGTTATTACAGGCCCACCGTCATGCCAAGAAACTCCGACATTCCTGCAGCGCTACAAAGCCACGCAACTCACACACACACACACACACTCATGCATTTGGCAGACGCTTTTATCCAAAGCGACGTACATTGCATTTCAAGCTACACATTTACATTCTTATCAGTTCTTGCTTTCCCTGGGAATCGAACCCATGACCTTAGCGTTGCAAGCGTCAACGCTCTACTGTTTGAGCTACAGGAAAGCTCACACACATCTGATGATCTTAACACACACATTCATTTACACACACACACTCACACACACATACTCATACTCTCTCACACACACACACACACACACACACACACACACACACACACACACACACACACACACACACACGCACGCACGCACACGCACACGCGCACACACACACGCTCACTCACACACACACACACACGCATTTTCCACCCGAAACGATCCCGCTAGAAAGAATTAAAAGAATTTATAGGGCCATAATTTTAATTTAAGAATTCACCAGGACATAAATACTATAGATGCAGTCAAGTACATGTACAGAATCATGACCAGTGACACACACACACACACACATACACTCACACACATACACTCACTCAGACTTACACACGCTCACACATGCGCATTTTCCACCCGAAATGATCCCGCTATAACCCCCCCCAACCACCCTCCCTGAAAGTGACACAACACATGCGGCAAATTAATGCGCTTCACTTCCTGTTGACCTTTGACCATCAACTTCCTGCTGCCACCCTAAAAAAAGCAGGACCGAAACCCAGACGAGGGAAGAGGAGCTAAGCCCCGCCTCCTTCTCCTTCTCCGCTCCCTCACTCGCTCACTGGTGGAGTCAGTGACCAGTCGTGTGCCACGTCAAGCCTGCGAGTCCACGCATCGAGGCGCTCACCAGACACCGGCTGGATGATAGGGAATGTGTTCGGGAACGCCATGCGGAGCAATGGGAAGAGTCTACAGCTGAGACGTCCAGAGTCAAGGAAAACTGAGACATACTGGGAAAACTGGCACTCAGGAGGACAAACAGCAGGAGATGAGGTGCAGTATATTCACCGCCGTCTGGAGGATGTTTTACATTTAGAGGCGATTCATATTCATATTTCCAGCTCATCTGTTGATAATTGTACAGCAGAACTTTAAAGATAAAGCTTCAGATCATCAGATGTGAAATGAGTGTGTGTGATTTATCAAAGTCAG
Organism: Leuciscus leuciscus; assembly: GCF_965113295.1. Taxonomy (NCBI): domain Eukaryota; kingdom Metazoa; phylum Chordata; class Actinopteri; order Cypriniformes; family Leuciscidae; genus Leuciscus; species Leuciscus leuciscus. The sequence goes on from NC_138729.1 coordinate 52,287,262, forward strand.
GTTACAAAATCAATCACTAAATAACCAGAAATCTATATAAAGCTGATAGATAGATAGATAGATAGATAGATAGATAGATAGATAGATAGATAGATATATGGATGGATAGATAAAATGTATTGATCTAATCAAATTAATAAATATATATATATATAGCCATATATTTTTATTTGATAATTCAAAATTAATCACTAAATAACCAGAAACTTATAGGTAGATGGATTTTTTTCTTTTTTTCTAATGACCAGAAACATCAGTCGTATGCATCAAAGTAGTACACTTTGAAGTTAATTAGAGCCATAGATGAAATATTTAAAACAGAAAACACAGAATTTGGTTAAAATAAATAAATAAATAAAGCTGAATTTAAGAGGGAAAATGCATTTCAAAGGGCCTGAACATGTAATGTTTGTTAAAATTGTAATAAATTGTACTAGTTTCATGATTTCCGTTAATTAGACATGCTTACTAAAATTTAATTTAACTATTAAAATAAAGTTTTTAAAAAATTCAACAACAAAAAATCGGAATTTGGAACAAAATAAAACGGAATTTGGGAAAAAATAAAACTATATAATGTATATGTATATATAAAGGTGGAAGAAATGATTTTGCGGCCCGCACTAAACCCGTTACGTGCAGCAGAGTTTTAGGGAATTTCTGAGTGAAACCTGAAACCACAGGGAACGCATCATCACTCTCCCCGGAAAACGGGAAGCATCCAATCAGAACGCATCATCTTCCTCATCATCATCATCATGTGTGTCTCACCTCCATATTCTGCCTGTTTCAGACTCCATCATCATCATCATCATCATCATCATCATCATCAGACTCGCACCGGATCGCCCGTCACGCCTGCCCAGTGTTCAGACTACCTGTTCAGGTCGTAGTGTTTGTACAGTAGTCTGCACATTGGTTAGGCTGGACGGGGAAGCTCAAGAAGGATGAAGAATCATCATCATCATCATCATCATCAGAGGTTCAGTAGACATGTGTTTGTGTCCATGATGTAATCAAGGAATAAAGTATACGTGTGCAAAGAGTGTCGTTTTATCTCAACTTATTACATCTGTGTGTGTGTTTCTCCAGACTCTGAGGCAATAGCATAGAGTTATAAAATTTATTTGATTAGAAATGACTTTTGACTACAGACAAAATTGAGACATTGTCGAGAAACTCGTCTAATGATAATATTCCTCAGAGGAAACTTTAGGAGAAACAACTGGGATTTGAAAGCGATTATTTTTCCCTTATATTTATATATTTCCTTTATATATATATTTTCATCTGTATCTGATTAAAAAAGATAATAATAATAATAATAACTCATCATTATCATTGTGACGAACAGAGGTTCAGTAGACGACAGTAGAAATAATGTGTTCATGTAAATGTAATCAATGAATAAAGTTTACGTGTGCAAAGTGTGAAGAGTGTCGTTTTATCTTAAAGGTGCACTGTGTGATTTTTAGCAGCATCTAGTGGTGAGGTTGTGAATTGCACCCAACAGAAGTTATGGTGGCCGACAGGAAGTGATGTCGTCGTCTGAGACAGCAGAGAGTAGCAATGCGGTTTCTTTACAAAGATAAATTAAGAAATTAGGTTTACTTAATTATTCAATAAAACAATGTTATTGTGATTATTATTGTCACCTGTTCATCATTGTGTCAGTGTTTTATTCGCTGACTTTAGCTTTAGCTTCTTATCATGAAGAACAACATAGTGACGAAACACGTTTGTCCGTTCAGGGCCACCGTAGAAACATGTCTGCACATTTCAATGTAATAAAAACATAACGGTTCATTATGTACGGTCTTTATACACCCCTGAAGACAGTATTGTATATGATATTTACATTTATTCTTTTATCCAAAGCGACTTACAAATATTGCATTTCTGTGAACAGATCCTCCTAAATATTACACACTGCAGCTTTAACTGATTACATCACCGTCTCAGAGTTACTCCTACACTTCCAGACTCCAGCGAGTCGAGAGTATAGAGCTATAAAATGAATTTAATTAGAAGTGTTTCGAGTATCGCTGACTTCTGACTGCAGACTTTGGTATTTTGGAGATCTGAAACTCGTCTAATGATGATATTCCTCGTAGGTTTAGGAGAAACGACTGGGATTCTCTTCCTCTTGTGTTTTCATCTGGATCTGGTTAATACGAGCGAGTCGAGAACGAAGACGAACCGCGTCTCGGATGAAGATCTTTCACACGCTTGCAAACATCCAGACAAATGAAAACCAGACGAGTGTGTTTCTACTTAAGACCTTTCCTGGATCACAGAGTTTCCTGATCCGATGCCTTTACTTCTGCACACACACACACACACACACACACACACACACACACACACACACTCTCTCTCACACACACTCACACACACTCTCTCTCTCTCTCTCTCTCTCTCTCTCTCTCTCTCTCTCTCTCTCTCTCTCTCTCTCTCTCACTCACACACACACACACACACACACACACTCTCTCTCTCTCTCTCTCTCTCTCTCTCTCTCTCTCTCTCTCACACACACACACACACACTTTCTCTCTCTCTTTCTCTCTCACACACACTCTCTCTCACACACACACACACACACACACACACACACACACACACATACTAACCTGACCCCTAAACCTACCCATCACACAGGGATCTGTGTTAGGCCCTCTGTTATTCTCAATATATATGATGCCACTTGGAAATATTATAAGGAAACATGGAATTAGTTTCCATTGTTATGCTGATGACACTCAAATATATATTTCATCAAGGCCGGATGAAAACGCTAAATTTTCCAAATTGACAGAGTGTGTTAAAGATATAAAAGATTGGATGACGCGTAATTTTCTTTTATTAAATCCAGACAAGACAGAGGTAATACTTATCGGTTCAAAAAACCGCCCACAAAACCTCGCACAATACAACTTTAACATCATAGGATGTCCTGTTACTTTATCCTCTACAGTAAAAGACCTGGGTGTTATACTCGATTGCAACCTGTCTTTTGAAAATCATATTTCATATGTTACAAAAACAGCCTTTTTCCACCTTAGAAACATTGCTAAGCTACGTAATATGCTATCAGTTTCTGATGCAGAAAAGTTAGTTCATGCATTCATGACCTCGAGACTGGATTACTGTAATGCTTTATTAGCTGGTTGTCCTGCATCCTCAATAAACAAGCTACAGTTAGTCCAAAATGCCGCCGCTAGAGTTCTTACGAGATCAAGAAAATATGATCATATAACACCGATTTTATCATCACTGCATTGGTTACCTATAAAGCTCCGTATTAATTATAAGGTATTGCTACTGACTTATAAAGCCCTAAACGGCTTAGCTCCAGTCTATTTAACGGATCTTCTATCGCCCTATAATCCATCGTGCTCTTTAAGATCACTAAATTCAAGGCTTTTGGTCATACCTAGGATATCCAGAACCACCAAAGGAGGGAGAGCATTTTCACATTTGGCTCCAAAACTCTGGAATAGACTTCCTGATACTGTTCGTTGCTCAGACTCGCTCTCCCAGTTTAAAACTAGATTAAAGTCGCATCTCTTCAGCCAGGCATTCATATAATCCTACAGTTCAAACTACAATCCGGCCTCTAGCTCATAAATGCCAGAGGAGAACTGGCCCCCGACTGAGCCTGGGTTCTCCCAAGGTTTTTTTTCTCCATTAGGTCACCTGATGGAGTTTTAGGACACCATTAGGTCACTTGATGGAGTTTTTCGGTTCCTTGCCACTGTTGCCTTTGGCTTGCTCAGTTGGGGATATTTTGGGGATATTTAATTTAATTTTATCAATCAATAAATTCCTCTTGAAACAAACTTTGTTGTATTATTTTAATTTAATACTGTGAAGCTGCTTTGATACAATCTGTATTGTGAAAAGCGCTATACAAATAAACTTGACTTGACACACACACACACACACACACACACACTAACCTGACCCCTAAACCTACCCATCACACACACACACACACACACACACATACTAACCTGACCCCTAAACCTACCCATCACACACACACACACACACACACACACACACACACACACACACATACTAACCTGACCCCTAAACCTACCCATCACACAAAACTTTCAGCATTTACTTTCAGTACACACACCAGCGCCTGACAGAACCCTTGTGTTGTTCTCTCGTTGAGTGTAGAAAAAGTGTTTGTTTATTTCAGCACTTCACACAACATCACACACACACACACATCTTAAAAACATGCCGCTCAAGGTTTGAGATGCTGTAAAAACGACACAATACACAACACAACGGCCAAAAACGACCATCTGACACACACACACACTATTAAAATGGCCTCCATCATGATTTAAATATAGTTTGTGAACCAAATTGTATTAAAAAATCTGACAATCAGCTTTAAATATCTATGATGTGTCTTCATGTAGAAAGCATGAGTGTGTGTGTGTGTGTGTGTGTGTGTGTGTGTGTGTGTGTGTGTGTGTGTGTGTGTGTGTGTGTGTGTGTGTGTGTGTGTGTGTGTGGACGTTTGATTGACAGGCCATTGAGGCCATCGCAGGGTTTCTGGTTCATTTGCTTCCAGGGTTTTCTTCATTCATGTCTTTCGTGAGTCACTGTGTGTGTGTGTGTGTGTGTGTGTGTGTGTGTGTGTGTGTGTGTGATAATAGGAAGCAGATCTAGTATCACCAGCGCTGCCTGTTTCCCCAAGAACACCAGTGTGTGTGTGTGTGTGTGTGTGTGTGTGTGTGTGTGTGTGTGTGTGTGTGTGTGTGTGTGTGTGTTTGAGGACGCGTCTCTATAGAGATTCATCTGCACTGAGACGATTCAGGAAGTGATGTCACTGAGACGCTTGTTGATCATTTAGACAGAGAGTGATGTGGGTCTCGACCTCGGCGGAGAGGAAAACGTGTGTGTGTGTGTTTGAGGACTCGTCGTGTTCACACACACTCATGGAAGTGTTTCTGCTGCTCTTTGAGCTCATTAGTGAGTGTTTTACTTCTGAGTCGGACTGTGTTAGTTTTGGGGCTCTGAGTGCTGGGAAACTGACATCGCCAGTCCACGGTAAAATAAATACATGAGAGAGTGTGAGTGTGTGTGATGGAGACTTTGTGTTCACAGACAGATGAAAGTGGACACACACACACACACACACACACACACACACACACACACACACACACACACACACACACACCCTCGCTGTCTCTGCCCCACATGCTCCTAGTTAGACTGACCTAAACCAGCTAACCACACACACACACACACTTTCACACACACACACACACACACACACACACACACACACACACACACACACACACACACACACACACACACACACACACACACACACACACACACACACACACACACACTTTCACACACACACACACACACACACACACACACACACACACACACACACTCTCTCTCACTCTCTCTCTCTCACACACACACACACACACACACACACACACACACTCGTCAAGAGAGGGCTGCTCCTCATAAAACCATTAACTTTCAAAGAAATAGTGTGTGTGTGTGTGGCAGGTCAGGCTCTGGTATGCACATGTGTGTGCCAGCTTTACACGATCCCTAGTGAGAACCCTAACCTAGAAAGCATTTCAAAGTCAACAGAATGCTCTAAAAATACTATAAATATACATATGCTTACACAACCAATAAAAAGTTTACAATGTTTTGTTTAAAAAAAAGTCTCTTCTGCTCACCAGCATTTATTTAATCAAATATTATTCTAATGTAAATCATCAGTTTTCTATGTGAATATATAGTAAAGTGTAATTTATATCCTGTGATCAAAGCTGAATTTTCAGCATCATTACTCCAGTCTTCAGTGTCACATGATCCTTCAGAAATCATTCTAATATGATGATTTGATGATCAAGAAACATTTCTGATTATTATCAGTGTTAACACAGTTGTACTGCTTCAGATTTCTGTGAAAAACCTAATATAATACAAAAACAAAACTTTTTTTATTGCAAAAGGATGCATTAAATTGGTCAAAAGTGACAGTAAAGACATGTATAATGTTACAAAAGATTATATTTCAAATAAATGCTGTTCTTTTGAACTTTCTATTCATCAAATAATCCTGAAAAAAAAAAAATATATATATCACAGTTTCCACAAGCACAACTGTTTTCAACATTGATAATAATCATAAATGTTTCTTGAGCATCAAATCCTCATATTAGAATGATTTGTGAAGGATCATGTGACACTGAAGACTGGAGTAATGATGCTGAAAATTCAGCTTTGATCACAGGAATAAATTAAACATTTCTATATATTCACATAGAAAACAGCTGTTTTAAAATATTTCGCAATATTACTGTTTTTACTCTATTTTCAATAGTCCTTTTTCTTCATAAATATTCACCCCCACCAACCATGGCGATCGAAACATGATTGAGCTTAAAATGTAACAAGCATCATCATCCTGTAACGTTTTTTAGTTTTTTTGCTTTTCCTCTCTGAAAGACTGAGCATGGGAAAACCTCTCGGATCCTGCAAGCTTCATTTAGCAGGAAAACCTTCCAGTGCTGGAAAACTCTCCGGCCAGAAACACGGCGAGGGGAAAAAGAGAGTCAAGTCAGCAGAAACGGCTTAAAAATAACCGAATTGAGATCATTTATTTTCTATTGCGGAAAACTGATATAAATAATTCCACATAAAAGCGTGGCGTTAAAGCTGAAGGGAGTAATGATTGGTGAGAAGCCGTCGCGCCGGCGCCGGTGTTCGAGCGAAGCTCACGGGACGCTCCGAGGCACATCTCCAACGTAAATCAAGACGATGTTGCTTTAACTTTGATGCAAACGATCAGTTGTGATGCGGTTATGAGACAATAATGTTGATTTGAAGAGCTGAGTTGAAAAGAATAATACAGAATCGTCCCGTATTCTACATAGACTCATTCACAGGTGAATAAACAAATAAGGATTTTGTAGTGTGGATTATACTAATAGTAATTATAATACTATAATCAATGGAGAAGTTCAGCTGCTCATGATTGTGTGCTTTTTAAGGTATAGGCCTATTGTTTTTTTTGGGATAATCTCATATAGATATTTTTAATATCATAATTTTTCAGCAGGAATATTAGGCTGCTGTCACTTTAAGACCTGACGCACTGATCCATTATACTGATACACATGCGTTTTCACTTGAAACACATGACTGACTTAGATTTTTATTGGATAATCTCTTAATATAATATTCCATACAGTGTCAAAACTTGGTAGACAGGAAACTATTATATTTGTAGACGGTATTAGACAGATTAATGAATAATTATCATTTATGTTATTTATTAATTTATTGTTTAAATCATATATATGCGAAATAAACTATGATTCTATCTGTCATACACAATTTATGACATTTAAAAACAATTTTTTTAAGTTACCAGCCACTCAGCATTTACACTGTCCACAATTTTGACATCAATACCACAGGGAAAAACTGTCATATAGATATTTTTTTAATATCATCATAATTTTTCAGCAGGTTTATTAGGCTGCTGTCACTTTAAGACCTGACGCACTGATCCAATATACTGTTACACAGGCGTTCTCTTTCTCAGCTGTTTACATTCACTGAAAACACAACTGACTGTGTTTTTGGGGGGATAATCTCTTAATATAATATTCCATACATTGTCAGAACTTGGTAGACAGAAAACTATTATATTTGTAGACGATATTAGACAGATTAATTAATAATTATAATTAATGTTATTTATTAATTTATTATATGCATAATAAATGATGATTTCATCTGTCATACACAATTTATGGAATTAAAAAAAAAAGTTTAAAAAGTGCTCAATTATTTAAATAAAAATGGGACCAATAGTCATCATTTAAGTAGTAAATAAATTAACAATTTAAAAATGATCCCATCCACGCAGAATTGTCAAAAACATGATTACTGGTTCAGACCAACATATACTGAAGAGTTATGTAGAAATAAATAAACATTTGTTTGGTTTGAAGATCCTAAACGACCCGATACAGCGAAACCAGAACAAAACTCTCAATCTGAAAGCAGAAACATGGCAAACGTCTCACCTCGTCATCCTTGTACCAGGACAGCGACTCGGCCGTCAGGACGAACCAGTACTCTTTAGCGCCGCCCTTCATGATGCCGATGTTATTAATGGTCAGCCAGCCCTTCCTGATCACCTGGAACACACACACACACACACACACACGTCGTGTGTATTACTGCATAATGCTCAGTGTAGTGTCACTGCACACTGTCAAACACAAGAATCTGTGTGTGATGATGAACACTTATAAACCCACACATACCACAAATTAATCAGACACCAGATATATATTTCACTAGTGAGATCAGGACACCGTAGTTCATTTATGTAAGTGAGGAGAACAAAATAAAGTAAACTGTGACATATTATACACAAATATTCTTCATACAGTAAATAAATAAAAAAATTGGGTCCAAAAATGATTGGGACACTTTGAGCTGATCATGTTTTGCTGAAGTGTTTTGTCTTTAATTGCTAATGCTCTTTTTACACACAGACTGAACAAAATGAAGCATTGCTTGGTGATTGGTTGAGCTAAACTGGTATTA
>NC_138729.1:52300898-52320898 GCF_965113295.1 Leuciscus leuciscus
TCACCTGATCTTTAGTGCGGCTCTCGCGGTCCCGGATGTGCTGAGTGACGATCCGCTCCATCTCCTCTCTCAGCATGGGATACTGGGCCAACTGTGACACAATCACACGTGCTTGTGATGCCAATAAACCATACGACCAACACTCTGAGTTTGCAACAGGTGATCACTACACTCTTTACTTAATACTGTGCGTGATTCTAAAATGAAGCCGTTTTTGAGAGAAAACCTGTTGCAAAGTCTGTGAAATCACAGTATCAGCATAAAGAACACTATTCTTGCAATATATAGGCTATGCATGCATGTCAATCATGTTCGTATGCACAGACAGGGCCTAAAACATACTTTTTGCCACACAATCCCAAAAATTTTGCGGCCATAAATATGTTTTATCGGCCATGAAACTATTTTTGCAAAAACAGGCAGTTGTGACACCTGACCATTTTCAGGTACAGAAATGTAATAAAGTATGCTAATCTAATGTAAAATAACACTAGTCACTGTATAAATTAAACATAGATGAATCCTTATTAAAGTTACAAAAGTTATTCAGCCATTACTGACAGACGGCAGCAGGTTTATTAGGCTGCTGTCACTTTAAGAGCGAATGCACGGATCTAATATACTGTTACACACGTGTGTTTACTTTCACAACTGTTCACGTTCACTGAAGACATAACCGACTATTTACTAGGATTGACCGTTTCATTTACTCGTCAACTGGCATTTGTTCATTTTAGGCCCTGTGCACAAACATACAGCATGTCACATGACTCTAAAGTTCAATGCATTAAAATAGTTAGTTGTGAGCCTCTTGGCTTTGCAATGTCCAGTAGTTTAGCTAGGGATGCACTGATATGAACATTTTGGCCGATACCGATAACCGATAATTCTTTATATCTGAAAGCCGATAACCGATATATCGGCCGATAAATCTAAATCCAAATTTTTATATAATTTTTGAGAGCCTGATTACAAAAACAAAAATCTCACTATTAAAATCCAAGTCTCAAGCAAACAATTATAATGTTCTCGTGATAATTTCATGTAGCCCATATGACAGACTTGCAGACAAAATAATGCTAAACTGTATTTTCCTTTTTTGAAGTGATTTTAATCATATTTCAAGCAATTCAAAACCATCATGGTGAACAGTGCGCATCTGAAGTGTCTCAGCTGAAGGACATAATACATTATTTATCAGCTTTAATATATCGGCCAAATTTTCTTATGGGGCCGATAACAATAACATTAAATATGAACATATATCGGCCGATACCGATATGGTGGCCGATATATCGTGCATCCCTAACATTTATCCAAATACCAAGAGTTTTGCACATGAATCATGCGGATGAATCATTCACAATAAGACCAGGAATGAGTATTAAGAAAGTTAATAGTGATTTGATTTTGAATACTGCAATTTGTGCAACATAAATGTTAACCGAATTGTCAGGATCTATGTTTGCTTGCTGATGCATTGGAACTTGAAGCCAGTGTAGAATTAAATAAATCAACCACACACACACACACACACACACACACACACACACACACACACACACACACACACACACATACACACACACACGCATATAAACATACAATCGCAAAAACTACACCAGCAGAGTGTTCAGGTTCGCACAGGGATGCAGTGATGGGCGTCTAGCAGTGGAACATCACATGATCAGGGTTCTGTAGAAATGAGTGTGTCTAGAGGAGCGAACAGGCATAACAAACGAGCTCAGAGATGAAGATTACAGTGAGAACGAGAGGAGAAAGGTTGAGACGAGAAGACGCGAGTCCTTGTGTGGATTCACACTGATGTTCCTTCAACCTTCAGAGGAACTCGCACACCTACATGCTGCATGAAGTAAGCCGTTTGATTTCAGTGAAACACACCGTCTGGCATTATTACATTATCGTCTGGCATTATTGAGAATTGAGCAAATAACATCTTCATTTTGGATCTGGTTCCTCACACAAAGCTTCAGAAAACGAGTGATACTGACTGATGTTAGCATACTTGTATGATACTTTTATGAGGGGTTTTGAGTCCATTTAGGAGCTTGAAGATTCTTTAAAAAATTTCATATTGCGCTTTAGAAAAAACAACAACATATGAATTTGGAAGGTGAAGGTGAGCAAATAATGATAGATTTCTTATTTTGTACGAGCAAATTTTTTTTTTTTCAGACACAAAACTCCATACAGTCCAAATCCACAGAAGCAGAGTGAGGGACACGTGTGATGATGAAATGATATGAGAGAGAGAGAGATAGAGACAGAGATGTATGACTGTTAGTCTGCTGGTGTAAGAAGACCTTCCAGCTCGAAGCATCAGTTATAATACGAGAGTCAAACGATATTCTCACGCTAGAACTAAAACACACACATCCGACAGAAAAACACACTGAAAAAAAGGGGCCATACGAGGGAGCATGCGTTATTAATAATCAAATGTCTACGGCTACTGTTGTGTGGAAAACGACACAAATACTTAGTAAAGTAAATTGACACAGACAAAAATAAACCAGGATGAAATCTGAGAGGTAAGGATAGACCGATCGTTGCTGGACTGATGAATCCTAATAAATCTGTTCTACACTAAATCTGAGAACATGTTGATTTATGTGTAACAGTGTTATTTTAGTGTTTTTTTATACTTAACTACACTAAAAAATGCTGGGTTGTTGCAACCCATGTTTGGGTCAAATATAGACAAACACAACAATTTTTAATTACATTTTTAACTCAACGGTTTGTCCATATTTGACCCAAACATGGGTTGCAACAACCCAGCATTTTTGGAGTGTAGTGTAGTATTTATTAATATTTTGAATGTTTTAATTTTTTTATATATGCAGTTTTCATTTAAATTTTAGTGCTTATCATTTTTTATTTAGAGGAAATCACAGAAGATTGACAACAAACGGCTCATTTATTCTCTCATCAAAATTTGGCATTAAGATAATGTCACATTGCAACAACAACAACAACAAAAAAGGCTATATATAAATAATATATATATATATATATATATATATATAATAAAATCTATAATTTTAATAAAATAGTAGAGTAGAGTGGCCAAAAGTGACGTCCGGAGGCCATATTTGTTTTTAATTGCCCTTAAAATTCGATTAAACCCTAAAAATATGAGGAAATTATTTGGTAACACTTTATTTTAAGGTGACGTAGTTACACGTTAGTACATGTACTTACTATAATAATAACAACAGTATATTATGCATAATTATAAGTAACTAAACCTAAACCAAACCCTAGTAAGTACATACTTCATTAATATTACTCAGTACTTATTCGAGTACTTACAATGTTACTACATCACCTTAAAATAAAGTGTAACCAAATATTTGTTTACCTTTAATATTTGTTTAAATAAAGTGTAACCAAACCAATTATTTGTTTAAAAAAGGCAAAGAAACTACAGCTACAGGTTTATTATGCAAAAAAATGCATAGAAGAACAAAAAGCTTGACTACAACATAATCAGTTATTAATATTTCACTGGTTCTTGTTTTTGCATGTGTTTTTCCACGATGTCGGCACAATTTGTCAAGTTTCATTGCGTTATTTTCACAAACTTAACAATCGACTCCAAGCACACTACTCAATATGCTTACAAAGTCTTTAATGATATTTGAAATAACGGATGAAGATGTACATTGTCCTCGGCTGGGCATCACTTTTGGCCACTACTGTATATCATTAATTTGTCTTCTGATTTCAGGTTAAATATGACCTGGACATGTTGTGAGATTTATCATATTCCTGTTACAAAATCTGCACATGCAGACACTGATATACGCCTGATGTTACTGTTAACTAAAACTAGAATCATTACAATTCTGTCATCATTTACACACTTAAAGAGTGTGAGTAAACGATGACAAAATACTCATTCTTCCTTTAAACTATCTTTGAGATTGTTTCAGACCCTAAAAACATCATATTTATAATATTACCGCCTTAGAATAAACAAAACTACATTCACATCTACGACTTTCGCTATTAAGTCCAGCCATCGGTCTATCCGTACGTTTGAGATAGACGTGGACGAACGGAGCTTCGTTCCTCTTTACCTTCTCACTACATTTGTGAATGGTGGAGGAGAGTTCGCTCACAACCATATCTATACATTTGAGGCACGGCCCGTTTATCTTTTGGATCTGCTTTTTCACTATGGCCTCAAAGGCCAGGTCAGGGGTAAACAGGCCCGTCCTGCAGAGGAAGAGTCATGGAGGAAGAGAAGAAGAGGTGGAGGGATGACAGATAGACAGGGTCGGAGGGCAGATAGACAGCACAGAGGAAAGAGAAGGCAAGTGAGACATTTGGTTTCTCCTCGAGCCACCCGACAGCGAGCCGAAGAGACGTCGACCCGTCGCCGAGACCCAAGCCTTCAGAAAGCAGAAGCGCAAACCAAAGGCAGTCCAAGAGCTGATAATAAGAGCCTTTAATAATTATACATTTTATACACATTATACTGTACATATTTGTTCTGCTGATTTTTTTTACAGTTGTAACGATTGCTGATTTATAAAAAAAAATATTATATTTAATAGAATATTACAGTAATTAAAAATCTAGCTGTTTCTTCTTGTCAGTTAAAGTTCTTTGTTACATTAATATTTGTTGGATTATTTGAGTGTAAAAAATATGTTTTAAGTCGCAAGTATGTTTTACAACATAACACTATTTCAGTCTTTCATGTTTATTTCAATGTGTTGCAATTTTTGTTTTCTTGCAATTTCGGAGAAGTTGGCGATAATAGTTACATTTTGCGACAAAATAAAAAATCTCTCAGTTGGTATTTGCTATATATTTGTAACGTTCAGTTGCAACATTTTCATCAACTTTTAAGTTTGTAACTCTTTGTTTGTGGCGTTTCCTTTTTGTTTCTATGGTTTCTAGAATGTATTCATTTGTTGTCATAGCGACTCATTGTTTGATTGATTTGATTCACCTAATCCTTGTTTAGCCCTTTAGTTACTCTCGCAAATACTCGTCCTTTCTGCAGCCAACAGTGACAATATGATATATCGCAAGAAGCATTTCTTTTGCATCTAATTGATGGAGTTCTTAAGTTTTGAAACTCTGAAGTTGTGAAGTTGAAAGTGAACAGAACATTTCTTATTATTTTTTAGTATTGGAGTAATGTACATTTTACAAGGAAACACTATTTCATTCTTTCTGCTTCAAAATTTCTTGTTTATTTCAGTGTTACTTGTAGTTTCTTTGCAATGTTTTAAAGTAAATCCTACTCCACGATGGTATTTGTATTTGTGTACACCTTCTATATAGTATTTACCTGAATAATGACACTATTGTCTTTTTAGAGCTGCTTTATTTACAGCAGAATTTGAATTAGTCTCATATTTGATAAAGTTTGCATCATTAATTCTGTTGCTTTCCTGTATATTACTGTGAAGCTGCTTTGATACAATTTCTATTGTATAAAGCGCTATATAAATATAGGTGACTTGACTTGTGATTTAGCCTAAGTGTCCTCAAGAAGCTTCTGCCATTGTTTTTCTACACTAGATTTATTGATCAATATCTCTGAGTGCCGTTAGCCACATCTCTGCCTTCCTCAAAGCTTCTGTCTCAGATAAACAGAGCGTTTGGACGCTGAGGTCTGCTAGATGAACTCATGAAGAACAGTGTCAGCTTGGGGTTTGGATGCTGATGTGCACGGCTTTGCTCTGAGCAGTTATGCTGTAAAAAAAAAAAAAATATATATATATATATATATAATTTTAACGGCAAAAAATAGGGCTGCACAATATATTGAAATTATCAAAAATATATGCATCCAAACCAATGCATATCAGTTTATGTTGATGCAGATAGCAGAGAATAGACTGGGTTTGGCCGGTCAAGATGGCATGAAATCGTTGGTCAGTTTTGGTGGTAAAAATCTGTAGTATGTTAGTTACGGAGCTTACGGAGTTACGAGCTGCACGATTAAGCGTTGAAAGACCACAATCTCGATTCAAACACCCAATTGTCAACGATTCGTCTATTAAAACTTTGACAAGTACGATCACCGCGAACATTCAAATCTGCATTCTGACCCAGAGAAAGCAGTTGTCATGTATAGATATGAAAACACCGTCTTTTCGATCACACAGTATCATTATTTTTGTGTTACAAATATTCAAATGATCACAGAAGTTCTGGGATACAAGTTTATAGTTCGGATATTAACACTGATGTCTACGGCAGCAATGAAAATAGAGTTGACCAATAAAGATTGTATCATTACATGGTTACACCAGTAGGTGGCGACAAGTGACTGTTAAAAAATGTTTGTCATTGAATCATTCATTCAAGAGATTAGTTCAAAAACACAGATTCATCCAGTAATGAAACAAGTGAAGTCTTTATGAGTGAGTCATTGAATCATTCACTCAATAATTAATTCAATGTTCAATGTTTAAATAGACTGCAGTAATTAACATTTTGTCAGAAGCTCTAGTAAATGACGTTTTGTTATTTAGTTGTCGATTCAGAATCATATGGAAGCTTGTTTCCACCACAGAATAAAACATTTTAAAAGATAATTGCGACTTTTTATCACAAAATTGCAAGTTTTCATCTCGCAATTCTGACTTTAGTTCTCAGAATTGCGAGATATAAAGTCAGAATTAAGTGATATAAAGTCGCAATTGCGTGTTATAAATTCAAAATTGTAAGATATAAACTCACAATTCTGACTTTTTTTTTTAAACCTGCAATTGCGACGTTATATCTCGCAATTCTGACTTTATAACACACAATTACGAGTTTATATCTCGCAATTCTGACATCTTTTCTCAGAATTGTGAGATATAAACTCACAATTGCGAGTTATAAAGTCAAATTCTAAGGAAAAAAAGACAATTCTGACTTTATATCATGCAATTCTGAGATAAAAAGTCAGAATTGTGACTTTTATCGCAATAATCTTTTTATTTATTTATTCTGTGGCAGAAACAAGCTTCCGTAGAATCGTGATCTCTATTTTGAACAAAACAAAAATGTGATTCTCAATTTATCCAGAATCGTGCAGCTCAAGTTTGTTATATAATTTTCAGTTTTTAAATGTTTTAATTTGTTTAAATATGTTTGAATAAATCAAATATCACATTCAACAAGCCATCACATTTTCCTTGAATATCGTGCAGCCCTAGTAAAAACGCTGTTAACTGGTTAATGCTTACTTAACCCTTACTTTTGACGAAATTATCGTAATAAATCATTTATCCAAAATCGTGCAGCTCCAGTTTGTTATATAATTTTCAGTTTTTCAGTTATAAATGAAATATCACATTTAACAAGCCATCACATTTGTCTTGAATATCGTGCAGCCCTAGTAAAAATCGTAGTTAATCAAATGATTAACTACGATCACCCAGCGGTTGAAACCTCAGCGTCCACGGCTCTCTGTACACAAAGCCATTCCACCCAGAACCTCTGTCCAAAGCTCAGGCACACGAACATACATGACGATAAACACCCACAATCCCCCTGGGGGGTCACAGGTGGATAACAGCAATAGTTTGGGTTGATGGGAGACACGGAAAAACCCCTCCACCAGGCCTTTACCTTCTTAGTACACTGCCTAACGGTATTGACTAGCTCAGAAATGACCATGTCCACACATTTCTGGCACGGCTCTTTAGTCTTCAAGATCTGCCTTTTCACAATGGTCTCAAAGGCCATGTCCGGTGTGAAGAGCCCAGTTCTGTCCGACCAGAGAGAACGGACAGGCCCGGGGAAAAGAACGACAGAGGAGAGAAAGAAAAGGAAAAATTGGGTGGAAAGAAGAGCGTTACTCCAACAAACTCCCTCCCCAGCCCATAAGAAATGAATGAAGAACTCAAATAATGGGCTCATGCTGGAGCTCAATTGTTAGTGTAACATATTTGTCAAGTTGTTAAATTGTATCAATTGAAGTTCAATTTAATTATTTAATTATCAATGAAGCCTAAAATATAAGGAAACCGACTAAAACTCAAATGAGGGGCGGAAAAAAAGGGAAAAATCTTAATGTGTATCTTATCAAATTAAGTCCAACTGATTAATTTAAAAGGGCTATATGTACGAATTTTCATGTATTAATCACTTTTTTATTGCCGATGAATGAACAGCTTGTAAAGAAACTTAAAAAACGAGACCTTTCCCGACTTCCTAGTTTGTCTCTGAAAGCCTGTCGACTGATTTATATGTGAAGGACTCGGGAATGTTTTTGGCGGGAAAATCTCAGATGTGTGTTTTCCACCGAGAGCATCTCTTCTGTTCACTGACACATGACACTAATGCTTATACAATGTTCAGGATAATGCTGAAAGAGCCGTTCTGGACTGTAATGTCAATGTGTCGTGCAAAGAAAAGAGATTCATTCAAACTACAGTCTCACAGAGTCAGATCTATATAGTCTATAGTCTCAGATATACTTTATAATCAAACTATCATAACAGTGTGATTTTAATGAGCTCATCTGTCGAGAACATCTCCACATCTCTATGATCAGATGCTTTCTGAACTGATGTTTCTCATTTCTGTGGTGTGTGTATTGTGTTATTGAGAGGAAAGAGCAGCACATATTCACGTTCATCTAAACGTCGATCTCAGCAGTGGACGGCGACGGGATGTTCGCTAACTCTAAATCACTGCTAAACATATTTCTAACTTTTTTTTAAACCCCTAATCGAAAAAGAAAAAAGAAAAACTGCTGCTGCAGTTCACTTAACGGCCACCGGTGTCGCTAATAACAAGAGTTACTCAATTCTACATATAGCACCTTTAACTATTTCATGTCTGAAATATTACTCATAAGGGAAAACACAACTAAAACTAAAATAAGAAGCAGATATGACAATAAAACTTAACATTAGACTCTAACATTAACACAAAAAGTTGTTCATATAACAGCAATTCGACCCTCTCGTCTGACGCCACCCGTGAGACATTAACTCATAATAAAGATTGTTGGACAAAAGGAGGATCATAAAAAAAACATGTGGCAATAATAAAGCCTCATGTTGGTTATTGAAGCCCAAAGGTCACATGTTTTCTTGTCCTAAAGACGAGAGAGACTCTACAGACGGAGGTTCATTCGAGAGGCGAGGAGAGACACATACAGACAAGCCGCGTTTCCATTACAGATTTGCGCAAAACTTTTGCGATATTTTATAAAAGTCGATAAAAAACTATTGCAAAATGACGTTTCCATTAACCGATGTTATGCGACTGAAACGTCATTTTTTTCCTCTCACGATAAGGCTTTACGTATTTAAATTTACGTATATCCCAGCCACCGCATTAGCCATTATTTTTAACCGATGGAGACGTAAGCGTTTTATCCACGCATTAATGGCAAGGAAAGACTCTTATACTTGTGAGCGACACATATGAGGAGTTTCTGGGCGTTTCTCCCTCATTTCTGCTTCAAGATCTTGATCAATTGTGGCATTTCTTTGTTGTTTAGAATCCAGTATTCCTGTAATTCCTTCATCGTTTATGAGTTTAATAAATAACTCGGTCTCGTCTTCTGTCCAAACATATTGCGCCATCTTTAAAGAATGATCGACTGTTACGTACGACTTGTATATGCAAAAAAACTGTTTCCATTGCAGTTTTGCAAAATATTCCTTTTTCGAATTGCCTGAAAATGCGAGCATAAAAACTTTTTTGCGATATATGGGAGTTTTTGCAAAATCGACGTGTTTCCATTGGGTGTATTTTCAATTCGCAATTTCAATTTGCGCAATTTGAAGGGTGATGGAAACGCGGCTAGTGTCACGAATCGAATCACAAAACCCTCATCCTCTGATTGGATGAGACTCTGAAGTCAGAGATGTTTGTGATTGGATGACCCCAGGTGTGACCCCAGGTTTGACCACAGGTGTGACCCCAGGTTTGACCCCAGGTTTGACCCTAGGTGTGACCCCACATTTGATCCCAGGTTTGACCCTAGGTGTGGCCCCAAGTTTGACCCCACATTTGACCCCAGGTGTGACCCCAGGTTAGACCCCAGGTGTGACCCCATGTGTGACCCCAGGTGTGACCCCAGGTGTGACCCCATGTGTGAACCCAGGTGTGACCCCATGTGTGAACCCAGGTGTGACCCCAGGTTTGACCCATGTGTGACCCCAGATGTGACCCCAGGTTTGACCCCATGTGTGACCCCAGGTTTGACCCCAGGTGTGACCCCAGGTTTGACTCATGTGTGACCCCATGTGTGAACCCAGGTGTGACCCCAGGTGTGACCCCATGTGTGAACCCAGGTGTGACCCCAGGTGTGACCCCATGTGTGAACCCAGGTGTGACCCCAGGTTTGACCCATGTGTGACCCCAGGTGTGACCCCAGGTTTGACCCCAGGTGTGACCCCAGATTTGACCCCAGGTGTGACCCCATGTGTGACCCCAGGTGTGACCCCAGGTTTGACTCATGTGTGACCCCATGTGTGAACCCAGGTGTGACCCCAGGTGTGACCCCATGTGTGAACCCAGGTGTGACCCCAGGTGGGACCCAGGTGTGACCCCATGTGTGAACCCAGGTGTGACCCCAGGTGTGACCCATCTGTGACCCCAGGTGTGACCCCAGGTTTGACCCCAGGTGTGACCCCAGATTTGACCCCAGGTGTGACCCCATGTGTGACCCCAGGTGTGACCCGAGACACACGAGCGGGACAGAGATGTAAACTGAACTGCAGGACACACGTGCCTGATGCCGTGGATGTTCTTGATGGCGTAGCTGATCTCCTTGCGCAGCTCCTTCTCATCAAACTCCATCTGAGGACAGAGAACATGTGACTGAATTAAACAGTAACAGTTTATAGGTTTCACCCTCTGTTGATTATGAGGAACTGCACCTGCATCTAAACCTGTGACTGATCAATGAATCTAGTGATGTTATAAGCTACAGAAAACAGATCTGTGGATCAGCTACTTCCTGTTGTAGACAGTGTTTTACTGTGGATGAGTGTGTGTGTGTGTGTGTGTGTGTGTGTGTGTGTGTGTGTGTGTGTGTGTGTGTGTGTGTGTGTGTGTGTGTGTGTGTGTGTGTGTGTGTGTTTCCAGGCAAAGGAAGGTGGAATGTTTTACTCATAAGGCCGGAGGGAGACACAATCCTGCGCCGTTACTCATGAGTGACACAGAGTCTTACATGTTTTGTACAAAACTTAAAGAGTTTTGTAGTCATTGTTGCTGCACACAAAAACTGCAGAAGACGTACAACACTAAAGGTCAACACTAAAGGTCAACACTAAAGGTCAAACGGTTATTTTTGAAAGAAGCTTCTTCTACAGTAAAAACAGTGAAATATTATTACAATTTAAAGGAAACATTTCTTATCATCAATGTTGAAAGGTTTTTGTCCTAATAGTAATTTTCGGCTCAACGCGGCCATCACTGCTCACACACCTTCACCAGCTCGAAGGGGAAGCGCTCGTGGAAGATGCGGTTGATGCGGGCTCCTCCAGAGAGCTCATACGTGTCTATCTGATCTCCAGATCCCTCGATACGCTTCTCAAAGTCCACTGAGAACTGCTGCACCATCCTGACAGCACACACACACTGAACACTCAGCGTCTGCAGTTTCATTTATTCATTTAGCAGATGCTTTAATCTGAAGCAGTAGTTCCCAAACTTTTTTATATTGGCGTACTGAGTGAGTTCACGTAGTGTAACCGCGCAGCGACAGAATGTTCATTTTTGGGTGAACTAACCCTTTAATGTAGGGTTGAATTAAATGAACGGCAAGACTCAGCATTTTGCTGGCGTACCCCTTCTGTCACCTCGCGTACCCCAGTTTGGGAACCACTGATCTAAAGCATGCTGAATGTGAAGGACAGTGTGAGACTGACTGTAACAGGGCCTTGGTCTTCCGGGACGGGTCGTCTGGACGGAAGCTCTTGTATTCGTCCACTTCCTTCTCGATGGACAGCAGCTGGCTCTGCAGTTTGGCACGCAGCGCGGGGAGCGTGTCGCGGATGTGATTGGTCAGTTGCTGTGGAAGAACAACAGAGAGTTGAAGGTTTTATGAAGGAATTTTGGGATATTGCGTAAAAAAATAATGAACTTTTCAGTGTGTGTGTTACGGTGGCCCAGTAGTGCACAACACAACCGTAGTATGTGGCCGAAACAAACCAAACAGAGAGCTTAGATTGATTGACGTTTACACATTTCCGTAATTAAAGTTTCCTGATTATTTACTCTCCCCAACGGGATCCAAGATGTTCACGTCTTTCTTTCTTCAGTCGAAAAGAAATGACGTTTTTTGAGGAAAACACTCCAGGATTTTTCTCCGTATAGTGACTTCAATGGGGTCCAAATGTGAGTTTCAGTGCAGCTTCAAAGTCTCGACACGATCCAGCCGAGGAATAAGAGTCTTATCTAGACAAACCAGCCGACACTTTATAATAAAATAAACATTTATATACTTTTTAACCACAAATGCTCGTCTTCCACTTGCTGTGATGCGCCACACATTACGTAATCAAGTTGAAAGGTCAAGCGTGACGTAGGCGAAAGAAGAGACCTAGTGTTCACAAAGCAGATGTGCAAAGACTCAGTCAAACGCCCTTTACAAAAAAAAATTTAATTTTTTAGTTGGAGGAGAACATTTCCGAGAGTTGGAGGAGAGTTTTTCATCTGCGTGACCTTTCAACGTGATTATGTCTGGTTGAGGGTGCTAGTGCAAGACGAGCATTAGTGGTTAAAAAGTATATACCGGTATGTGTTTTTTATATAAATGTCGGCTGGTTTGTCTAGATAAAGCTCTTATTCCTCGGCTGGGATCGTGTCGAGACTTTGAAGCTGCACTGAAACTCACATCTGGACCCCATTGAAGTCACTATATGGAGAAAAATCCTGGAATGTTTTCCTTAAAAACAGCAATTTGATGACATTACAAAAATTTTTAGTGGAATAAATTAACCCATTCACGCACTACAGTGGACAGCTATTCAAAAAGAAGCTTCTTGCATTTGCATTGGTTTTGATGGCGTAGTTGCACATAAACCTGTACAAGTGCCAAACCAGTCAGAGATGCCAAGTTGTGCCGGAATATCAGTCCAGACTCTTGCAAGTCAAAAAATTTACGAAAATTGTTGCATCAAGGAACATCTAAGTAATCATATCTGAAGAAAGAAAGACATGAACATCTTGGATGACGTGGGGGTTTTCCGTACAATTATCAGGAAATTTTAATTCTGAAGTGAACTACTCCTTTAATTGTAAGGCCCTACTTTTGATTAATTCATCCCAAATTTGCCAAATTCTGTGACATTCCATGTTAGACACTCAATTCCATTTTAATGACTGGATTCTGCGATTCCGTCCTTGTGTCTGACGGCTCGTCTACATCGCCTCACCTGGTTGAGGGTTTTCTGCAGGAACGGCGTTCCCATGCGGTCGGCCAGGTGTCTGTAACTGGGATGAGACAGGAAAAACTTCCTCTCCGCAGCCATAGCCGCGTTAATATCCTTCTTTCCGTCGATGTCCTTCTGACTGCGGTTCACCACACCGATGTAACCTGGACTCAGATACACACAGTTCAGATCACTGAATCTGATGAGAAATGTGTGAGTTCACACTCAGATTGCAGACTTTGTTATTTCTGTCACAGTTTGAGACATTCATGCATTTGGCAGACGCTTTGAAAGCGACTTGCATTGCATTCAAGGTAAACATTTGCATTTGATCAGTTCTTGCTTTCCCTGGGAATCGAAGCTTGGTGTTGATTAGCATATGCTACTGTTTGTTACTCTGAGACCTTGTTCATTATTCTAAGAAATGCTGTGTTTATCTATTTCTATGGGTTACAGGGTCCGTAAAACGTCTTAATTAGCATTTTAATGTCCTAAATCCACGAAGCCTTGAGCGTCGATTTAAAAAAGTGACTGAGGTCCTTAGAGGACATAAATATCTGTGTCACAAAACTCTTAATAAAGCTTAAATTTGGTCTCATTTTAAAGATGCACTTGGCTCTATAATACAGCAGAAAACAGGAACAAAGCGAGTGTGAAACCTGAGAAAATGATGCCATCTGGTAAAAAAAATAGCACAAATATTAATTTTGAAGCCTTGCCAACAGAATGAAAGCCTCTTAAGAAAGATTGCATCATTTTATAGTTAAATGGCCCTGAGACTAAAATGGTTTCAATGGGGACATTTTTGTGCTCAAGGTCCTGAGTGGAACTATTTTGTGTATAAATAGATTTATGAAAGCAAATGAGGGTGAAATATGAAAATGCCAATACAAATACACACTTCTGACAAAAATTATGTTAACACATCACATTATCAAAAATACTAAACAAATGAAAAAGACAGAAATGTCCTTAAGGACACACAAGGGTTAAAAAAGGTTAATAAAAACAGAAATGTTTAATATTACTGTTTGTATTCACAAATAAAAATGTATTAATCCAGTATTAATATTACAAAATAGATTTTTTTATCTATATTTTCTCCTTTTAAAAACTTAATGTACAGAAATGTGAAAATAGTCCATTGTTCATTTGTATGTCTGTGTTCAGCAGGATTAGATTTTGGTGGAAAGTTCTTGTAAATGGCATTAAACCGTATGAGACTGGATGATGCTGATATCTGCAGATATGAAGTACAGATAGAAAAAGAAACACGTCTGGATTAAAAGGTTAAGCTCTCGTTCCTCATGCTGTCGGATCCTTCTAAAGCATGTTTGTGGTTTTGGAGGCGCGTTTGATGGGAAAACCCGACGTGTGTAAAACTGCTGCGTCAGCACACTGCTTCCCAAGAGCTTCCCATAAATATCCTTTGTTGCCGAGCAAAGAAAGAAAGCAACGTTTTTTCCAGATGTGTCACTGAAATGAAGACTTTCTGATCCTCTCACAGACGTCTCTCCACTAGAGGGAAACCATGAGGCGAGATCTGTTCACTCCTTTCACTTCATCTGCAGTTTACCGTGGTAAGTATGCTTTTTTACCAAGTTCACCTAGTATACTTTTTACTAGTAGTTACTTACTAGCCCAAGTCAAATTTGCTGTCACAGATGTTGCTGAAAACGTGATTTAGAGATTGTTCACAAAGAAAACAAAAGCCTAATAGTTAATTAAATCATACAAATGTAAATTTGAAATGAATTATTGTAAAACAAATAAGTTTAAGTGACCATTAGCCAACATCATTCTTAAATTACTGAAATATTAACATAAAATCTCATGGGTAAATAAATATTTTAGGACAAAAGGAAATACCAAAAGTTCAATAGCTCCTCACTGTAACGGTTTCATCTGAGGACATCCAATGAGAAGTTATTTAAACATATGTGACCCTGGACCACAAAACCAGTCACATGGGTCACAATTTTGATCACTGAATAAATAAGCTTTCCATTGATGTGTGGTTTGTTAGGATAGGACAATATTTGGTCGAGATACAACTATTGAACATCTGGAATCTGAGGGTGCAAAAAAATCGAAACTTTGAGAAAATCTCCTTTAAAGTTGTTCATTTATGTTGGCGATTGTGTTGCATTCACTCACACAAATACATGTTTTATATATTTACGGTAGGAAATGTACAAAATATCTTCATGGAACATGATCTTTACTTAATATCCTAATGATTTTTGGCATAAAAGAAAAAAGAAATGTATAATTTTGACCCATACAGTGTATTGTTGGCTATTGCCACAAATATGCCCGTGCGACTCGTGACTGGTTTTGTGTTCCAGGGTCACATATTTAATAATAATATTAAGAAATAAGCAATGAATTTGTGATATTTATAAATAAAGTAATTTTATTTCTAATGAATGAGGAAAATAAGAGGCACCTCACAATCTGGGAATTACGATTCGACATTCGAGCATTTTTTTCTTAGTATTAAATCATTAATTAATTAATTTAAAAAAAATCTTTTTTATTATATTACCTATATAATTATGAGCACTTTTAAAAATAATTACAACTCAATTGTCAAAAAAAAAAAAATTAATAGTTTCCAAACACAAGCATATATAAAGTAATAAAGCGAGCAAAGAAACAGTGTTTTCAGTATCTGAATGTTTGAGGGATCTTTCTCAGCATTATCGGTTTATATACAGAACCTGTTCGATGGTTGTGTTTGTGTGTGACTGTAACTGAATCATTGAAGAGAGAATCATGATTTCAGGGCATGTTTTGATAGATGTGATGATGATGTAATCCGGGCGATCGCCTCACCTCGTCTCAGCGGCAGGAGCTTGTTTTCCAGGATATCCCGAGCGTCGGTCCCTTCATCCATGAGATCGAGTTTAGTGATGACACCGATAGTCCGTTGACCTGCTCACACACACACAGAACGCATGAGAACACACACACCGTTTGGATGCATCACAACTGATATTTAACAGTCCCTTTAAGGCAAGTTGTGATTGGCTGTTTTATTTAGAAGGCGGGACTTATTCCGCTATATTGTGCGTTGCAGCATCTTCGTATATGTGAAGTATTTTTACCCCCAACACCCCCAATAAACATTAAAATATCACACATCGCGAGCATACGTTAAAGCAACACCAGTTATTTCTGTTAATAATTGCTAAACACTTCATATTTAGGAGAATATTTCCTTTAAAATTTGTGATGTGCGATATATCGCCCAACATATCGGTATCGGCCGATATCTGTTCATTTTTAATGTTATTGTTATCGGGCCGATAAGAAAATTTGTCTGATATATTAAAGCTGATAAATAACGGATTATTTCCTTCAGCTGAGACGCTTCAGATGCACTGTTCAACATGATGGGTTTTAAATTGCTTGAAATATGATTGAAATCACTTAAAACAATACAGTTAAGAGAAACATGTGCAGCGCAAGTCTGTCATATCGGCTACATAAAATTATTTATTTAAATTACTAATTAGAACATCGTTATAATTGTGTGTTTGAGACATGGATTTTAATGGTGAAACTTTTGTTTTTGTAATCAGGCTCTCAAAAAATATATAAAAATTTGAGTTTAGATTTATCGGCCGATATATCGGTTATCGGCTTTCAAATATAAAAAATTATCGGTTATCGTATCGGTCAAAATTATTATATCGGTGCATTCCCATTTAAAATTCAAAGCCTGTTCACAAGTTAACAAGTGCATGAAGATAGTTGAGTTTCTGGTAACTCTTTACATTAAGGTTTCATTTGTAAACATTAGTAAACTGCGCTAGTTAACATTCACTCTTTCCATGCCAGCGTTTTTTGTTGTATGAATGTCTGAACATGCAATATGTCAAACTAAATGTTTTATTTTAGTACATCAAGTTAAACTAAATGAAGATGGGAAATTTTGCCTTGGCAACTAGCTGAAACAGTATTCAATAGTATATCAGTTAGCGTTTACTTTATCTCATGTAACAAATTTTTGTGTGTGTGTGTGTGTGTGTGTGTGTGTTGTTTTTAAACCCTTTTTTATAATATGTAAGCAAAAAGAATGAAGAGCTTGAGCTTTTTTTGTGCACATAATCAGAGCGAGAATGTGAGGCTGAATCTGCATGATGTGCGGAGGTGCGGAGGTGCGCACACACCCTGCGGGTCGACTTCTTTGGCGATCTTCAGCGCGTCCGAGTTGGCGAGGTCAGAGTTGGCGGGCGATACGGCGAGCAGAAGACAGTTGTCTTTGGTCACGAACTGCATCAGCATTTCTCTGATCTGCTGCTCGATGTCTATCGGCTGATCTCCCACCGGCACTTTAGTCATTCCCGGCAGATCCACCAGCGTCAGGTTCAGCACTGCAGGAGAAACACACACACACACACACACTCTACATCCAGACTAGCCCAAACACTCAGATTCTGCGAAGTGGGCGGAGCTTCTTTCATGAATATTAAGAGCTGTAATCTGACCGTTCGGCGAGTAGACCCGCAGGTTGATGGGAACGGGTGAAATGCCTTTATTCTGTCCCGTGGCCCGATCCGTCTCCGCCTCGATCTCCTGACGCACCTCATCGAAGTCTGTGAACTTCTTCCCCTTACAGTGAAGAAACTCTGCATATTCTGAGAGGAGACAGAGACACACATCATTACACAACATAAACTAAACCTGCAATTATAGTGAGAAACATCAATGTTTCTGAAATATAACAGTTATTTGACAAAATATATATAAAAAAGCATCATTTTCAGCATCATATTTGATCCTCCAGGCTTTTATGGCTCATATATGGAGGAAAAAACAGTGCAGTTTTGCCCAAACTGAGCAAAAATATGAAATTTGCTGCAGATGCTGATATTTATATGGCAAAAATTACAATGAAATTCTGATGCTTGTAATGTAAAATATGAGCCATAAAAGCCAGGTCATGTTTGTAAATGAGAAGTGGTTCTCAAACAGTTTACCTGGATAAATAAAGGTAAAAATCAATGAGATCTTTATAACAGTTTAACAGATACTTGCATAAAATGCACATAAATATGCAAAAATACATATAAATGCATTGCATTATGTTTTAAAACTACAGAGCTTTGATCTTAAAACTAAGCATTTAAATATCATCGTACTAAGACATATTATTGACAGATATTGATATTGAAGTACGATGAAACTCTGATGCTTGTAATGTAAATCAATGAAATCTTTATAACAGTATTAGATGCCGATATAAAATGCATATAAATATCAATATCTGCCAATTATATGTCTTAGTAAGGTGAGCGTCTCAGGTCATGGGGTTCGCAGATGGAGCTGACCGGGGATCCTGAGACTACTGAGGCACTTTCCCAGGATTCCTCTGCCAGCTCTGATGTTCCCAGAGACCATTTAGATCAATTAGAGGTCAATTAGAGGTCAGAATGTGTAGCCAGTAGAGTTGAAAGGGTTAACATCAAGAGCTCCACTAGATGGCAGTGTTTCTGAAAGCTCTGTTCTGGTTCTGCAGTCAAACCTGATCCCAGACCAGCGCCGGCCCGCTGAAGGTGGTGCTGATGTAATGTTACGCTGCTGTTGCTAGGCGACCGGACTCACCTGTGGGGCAGTTGATGAGCTGGAGGACGAGCGGACGGCGGGTGACGATGCCAGAGCCGCGCGGGAGGAAGTCCCTGAGACACAGAGTTAGAGATGCTCAGACATGCACATCATTCTACACTCTTCTGTACACAACTCTAGAGTTCAGCTTTACAGAACCAGATAGCTTCTGTAGGAGAAATGTCTTAAATGATTGCATAATACTTCAATCTTTTCTAGTGATAACATATGTTTATGAGCCGGATCATTCATAAACTGTGATTAAAATTTGAAAAATGGATTCAAACAAGATTATTTTGTTCAAACTGAATACATCTGATGGGAGCCTCTCTATCCAGTTTATGAAGTGATGACTTTGCCTGAACATGAAGTGCCTGAACCTTTAAGATTCTAATATAGAATATTTTCTTGTAAGAGTGAAACCTTCCACTACAGTAAAGATGCTGAAACTAAATCATGTGACGTAATGTTTAGTGTGCATTGCAAAATAAATGTTAAAATAGAACATGCAATCAAATCGCATTATACATTTCATTAGCAGTTCACAGTGCATGTTCATTAATATTACAACAGCATGATTATTTCTACTAAAATTCGACCAAAATTCGGTTTAATTAAAATTTGATGCATTTTTAATCCTGAAATATTGTGTGTAGATAATGTGATGTGCAGCATCTTACTTACATCAAATAATATAATAATAAATAAATATAGTTTAGCGTGCATTGCGAAAGAAATGTGAAAATAGAATATGCAATCAGAATACATTTTAGATTTTAATAACAGTCACACTGTTCATTACAATATCTTGATTATTTCTACCATAATTGTGTTTAATTCAAATTTAAATAATTTTTAATCCTTTGCTCTGAGAACATGAAGAATTTGCGGCTTTGTTTCCGGCACAGATATTGTGTGTAAATAATGTGATGTGCAGCAAATCGTATATTGTTTAGTGTGCATTACAAAAGAAATGTTCAAACAAAACATGAATTTAATAGCAAT
>NC_138729.1:52325898-52390898 GCF_965113295.1 Leuciscus leuciscus
TGTGTTGTGTGTTTACCTGTGTCAGCTGTGTTCAGCTGTGTTGTGTGTTTACCTGTGTCAGCTGTGTTCAGCTGTGTTGTGTGTTTACCTGTGTCAGCTGTGTTGTGTGTTTACCTGTGTCAGCTGTGTTGTGTATTTACCTGTGTCAGCCGTGTTGTGTGTTTACCTGTGTCAGCTGTGTTGTGTGTTTACCTGTGTCAGCTGTGTTGTGTGTTTACCTGTGTCAGCAGTGTTGTGTGTTTACCTGTGTCAGCTGTGTTGTGTGTTTACCTGTGTCTGCTGTGTTGTGTGTTTACCTGTGTCTGCTGTGTTGTGTGTTTACCAGTGTCAGCTGTGTTGTGTAGTTACCTGTGTCAGCTGTGTTGTGTGTTTACCTGTGTCAGCTGTGTTGTGTGTTTACCAGTGTCAGCTGTGTTGTGTATTTACCTGTGTCAGCTGTGTTGTGTGTTTACCTGTGTCAGCTGTGTTGTGTATTTACCTGTGTCAGCTGTGTTGTGTGTTTACCTGTGTCTGCTGTGTTGTGTGTTTACCTGTGTCAGCAGTGTTGTGTGTTTACCTGTGTCAGCTGTGTTGTGTGTTTACCTGTGTCTGCTGTGTTGTGTGTTTACCTGTGTCAGCTGTGTTGTGTGTTTACCTGTGTCAGCTGTGTTGTGTGTTTACCTGTGTCAGCTGTGTTGTGTATTTACCTGTGTCAGCTGTGTTGTGTGTTTACCTGTGTCAACTGTGTTGTGTGTTTACCTGTGTCAGCTGTGTTGTGTGTTTACCTGTGTCAGCTGTGTTCAGCTGTGTTGTGTGTTTACCTGTGTCAGCTGTGTTGTGTGTTTACCTGTGTCAGCTGTGT
Source organism: Leuciscus leuciscus (assembly GCF_965113295.1). Classification (NCBI taxonomy): domain Eukaryota; kingdom Metazoa; phylum Chordata; class Actinopteri; order Cypriniformes; family Leuciscidae; genus Leuciscus; species Leuciscus leuciscus. The sequence goes on from NC_138729.1 coordinate 52,326,740, forward strand.
TCAGCTGTGTTGTGTGTTTACCTGTGTCAGCTGTGTTGTGTGTTTACCTGTGTCAGCTGTGTTCAGCTGTGTTGTGTGTTTACCTGTGTCAGCTGTGTTGTCGACGCCTCGAGAGAAAAGAAAGTGCAGAGCACGAAAGCACCAAAGTGACTGAAGGATTGCCGTAAAGCAGTATCTCTGGTTGTACGACGTCATTGACATTTTAAAAGACTTTTTAAAGCAAATAAGTGACTCTAAAAAATCTAACACCCAGCAATGTGTAATTTCTTTGCATCTCCTTTCGAATACAACATTAAAATTACTAGACAAAAAATGATATCCTGAGAAAAGTGGATTTTGAGGGGTATAGCGCCATAGACCTCCATTCACTCTGCACTCGTCCTGTGAGCGCCGTCATGTGGAGCCAGAGTGGAACTGCAACCAGTTCAGAAGCCGGAAGATTACTGAGAGTGGAAGTTCTCCCCTTATTAGACATTCTCTGGTGTTACGCTGCTTCCTGATATCACGTGCGCAAACACATATAACCTGTATACAGTATATATAAAACGGTTATGTCCGGTGGAACGATGTATTAATTATCTTCAGATTGGATTGTGTTGGTAATAGGCACTTACCTAACGCTAAAAGATGTTTATAACAAGTGCTTTCGATCTTCTTTCTGATCTGAATGGTGTGTGTAAAACACTTGAGTTTTGCCACAGACTCGTTCCAGCGACTAGAACGCAACTAATGCTTTTTCAAGCGTCTCCATACTCGGAAAAAACGCAGAGAACTACTTTTAAACAGGAAATTACTAAATATTCACGTACATAGTTACAGCGGGTCTATTCACACAGGATTAGTATTACCTGAGGTCATTTTTCCAGACCTTTTTACTGAAGGTAAAAGTCACTGTAATCTTTACTGACACTGGGTCTCATTCATGAAATACGAGCAGAACGAATTTTTGTGTAAATCGTGTGTAAAGTGGTTCTGGCGTAAATTTTCTGATTCATTAAAATGTTCGTATTTTCCAAATGTTAGTTTGTGCGAAAGAAATCTACACCTGCTCCCAGCCACGCGTAAATAGTGCGTTTAACATCCGAATGTTTTGCTCATTAATAAGGCTGTATTTTAATTCACCTTAATCGGGTTTATTTGACGGGGTTACATGTCGAACCATTTTCTTTTCACTTCTGGGACTGTTCGATTAACAGATGAATCTCCATTAACTGCATCTGTATATGCTGCCAAGCTTCCTTTTTTTATAGGACCTGATACGCCACTATGTGTACGCTTGAAAATAAAATGTGGCGTTTTGAATGAACTTCTGATAATAAAACTTCAATTTCTGCATCTGAGAAATTTCTTTTTCATTCGCTTTTGAGAAGACATGTTGAAATCCTTCGTTTGGTGTCATAATATGATGCCCATATATAGTTGTCAGTCGGATTTAATGGGCGGGATTTATGGTAATTGAGAATGAGCGTGCACGCGCGTCCCATTTACGACTGATTGGAATTCATTAAAGGGGTGGTTGATTATGATTTGACTTTTCTAACTTTAGTTAGTGTGTAATGTTGCTGTTTGAGCATAAACAATATCTGCAAAGTTACAACGCTCAAAGTTCAAAGCAAAGGGAGATATTTGCTTTTACAGAAATCGCTTTTTAAGAACTACAACAAACGGCTGGTAGAGACTACACCACATTCCTCCCGGGTTAGTGACATCATCACTAACCCTAAAATTTACATAAACCCCTCCCCGGAACACGATTTATAGATTATCAAGAAAGAATATTCTAATCAATGACTAGAAGATAACTACACAAAAGCTACATAAATTCATCAACTAACCATTCAGAAATGTTGTCTACATGTTGTCACTTCTTCTTGAGTCTCTCCATGTTTCTGACTCCGGTTTGAACATAAAAGGCTAAAAGTTTTTGAAATGTTCAATGCATGTATGTGTGAGATAAAAGGACACAAGCTGTTGAAGCTCCGCCCCCTGCGCCGGGAGCAGCAGCTCATTTGCATTTAAAGGAACAGACACAAAAACGGGGTGTTTTTGCTCACCCTCAAAAAGTGAGAACTTTAACATGCTGTATAAAAATATCTGTGGGGTATTTTGAGCTAAAACTTCACACACACACTCTGGAGACATCAGAGACTTATTTTACATCTTGTGAAAAGGGCATTATACCGCCCCTTTAACACACACACACATTTCACTATCACATCTGACGTTTACCAAGTATCTGTGAATCAGGAGAAGAGTTTTCGGGAAGGTCTCTTTACGCGCAAATCACTCACATATTTACTCGTATATTTACGAATGTTTCATGAATGAGACCCATTGTCCGTGATGATCACTGAGATACACATTCATACGGGACTAAAATCACAGAGAAGCTCTGGTCATTATTACTTTACCCCTCGTCTCCATGTTACACTAGTCCCGTCCGGATAGGGCTTATGACACACTACACCCAGACAGTCAAGTCTCCTTCATTTATACAGCGCTTTTATCAATATTGATAGTTTCACAGCAGCTTTACAGTGATAATAGGAGATTACAGTAACAGAGAGTGTTTAGGCTTTACAGCAGATCTAGAATAAAGTTATTGTCCAGCTAAAATTAGTTTTGATTGATTCACTTCAGCAACATAGTGTCGGCCCAGATCCGGCCCAGATCCATGTGAATACACACGTACCAGATGTGGGCCAGATCTGGGCCGACACTATTAGGGGCTTTCGCACCGGAAGAACCTTTTCACAGTACCTAGAACTATTGGTGGTGGAAGCTCCCGGATGTCGGCGTGTTCGCACCGCAGAAACTGGGAACGAGTTGTAGTCTCTGAATGCTTGCATGACTTCATTGGAAAGTCTCCAGAGTGCCGGTGCTTGTGAGGCGGCGCCTGACGGATCAATACTCTGTCAAAGCCTGTCAGCTTGAGGAGAGACTGTTCACTTTAAAATCTGTGGAAGTTCTGCGTTTAAAGGCCCCCTGAAATCAAAACTCTTTTTAGCTGTTAGCATGAACATGCTAGGCTTAAGCTGATGAATACGCTTCCAAAACAATGACAAAATTCGCATTTAGGAGATTTAAGCATTTAAAACTTAGTCTCTCACTTCTGATAAAACGGATCAGGGATTTTAATGACATCATCGCTTCTCATCACATCTTCTGTCCAATCAAATGCTCTCTAGAATCTGAAGCTCCGCCCCCTATGCTATAAACGCACCGCAGGAACTGGGAATGATTTTAGCTTTAGAAACTCCTTTTAGAGGAACTCATTTACTCCTCCGTCAGAGTCGGACTAAACCAGCGCTATAGGAACTGTCCGTGACGGTAGTGTTCACTGATTGGCCGAACGCACGCGGAACACCAGCGCCTGTTAGCTAAAAAGCTAAACACACAGATTATAGCCTGTATATTTACTCCACAAACTAACTCTACGAACAGGTAAAACAGTGATAGATGAGCCTCTTAATCTTTACACTGAGGAGAAAATCCAACGCGACTCTGAGGAGAACAAGAGAAACATGATTATGTATTTCTGCTCAGCAATACTAGATATCAAACACACGCCATACGCTAATAACTCTTCATCACTGTCTACTTTATATGTATAACAGCTCTATCTAATATCGTGTTAGACAGATCCTGTAAACTAATGAACACGGAGAATGTGAGCGCTGTGTCTCTGGCGTCAAAATAAAACTCACAACAACAATCGTGTCTTACGTCACTTCAGAGTTCCTACTGGTGGTGTGAATTCAACCAGGAAAACGTTCCTAATGGAACCATTAGATCTCGGGGAAAGGATCTCCAGTTCCTAGAAGTACTCAGTGTGAAAGCCCCTTATGTTGCTGCACTGCAAAAAATGCTTTTCTTACTCAGTGTTTTTGTCTTGTTTCCAGTCCAAACATCTACAAATTCTTAAATCAAGATGCATTTACTAGGGGAGTAAAATACTAACATTTTGTATAATGCCATTAGATATTATGTCTTGTTTTCCTGGAATATAAATCAAAATTAAGTTTGTGCTTAAAACAAGCAAAATTATCTGTCAATCGGCTAAGAAAAATAATCTTGTTTCTGTTTGAATTAACATTATTTTTCTTAACCCATTTAAGACATAATATCGTATGGCATTTTACTCATCTAGTAAAATCATCTTGATTTAAGAATTTTTAGATATTTGGACTGGAAAAAAGACAAAAATACTAAGTAAGAAAGCATTTTTGCAGTGTGTGTGTGTGTGTGTGTGTGCACAGATCTGAACAGCACAAATGAATGAAACATCTGAAAGCCCATAACAGTGTTCCTCACAGCCGGAGCTGTCCGTGGTGCTGAAACAACACACAGATGTGACCCTGCACCACAAAACCAGTCACATGGGTCAGTGTTTTGAAAGTGAGATTTATACATAATAAATAAGCTTTCCATTGATGTGTGGTTTGTTAGGATAGGACCATATTTGGCTGAGATGCAACTATTGTAAATCTGGAATCTGAGGGTGCAAAAAAATCGAAACATTGAGAAAATCTCCTTTAAAGTTGTCCATTTATGTTGGCGATTGTGCAGCATTCACTCACACAAATACATGTTTGATATATTTACGGTAGTAAATTTACAAAACATCTTCATGGAACATGATCTTTACTTAATATCCTAATGATTTTTGGCATAAAAGAAAAATCTATAATTTTGACCCGTACAATGTATTGTTGGATATTGCCAACTGCAATCTGCGGTTGTGACTCGTGACTGGTTTTGTGGTCCAGGGTCACATGGTTCTCTTGCTCATAAAACGTTCACTAGATAGTAATAACACAGGAGCTGAAACAACACACACTGATTCTGTGAGATCCTGGACGGTACATTCTCATCTACAGCGGGTTTAACGATGCGGGAACATTTAGCAGATTAATGTTTGCTGGATGATTAATTGAACTTCAATTTCAGTTATGATTTTGACTTATGAAAACAAGATAATCAAGATTACATGATAATTAAACAATGCGCTGTCAAAGTTGACATTATGGCTTTATATATATGGGTCAGACACTTGCATGTGTCATTATACAGTATTATTAACATATCCCCAAAATCAAGCTTCAAATGGAGTTTGGAGATTTTTGACCGGAGAATTTCGTTCACGTCTTTTATCGGTCATTAGAGTCGGCCGTGTCTGAGGCAGTGAGTGCATCACTTTACGTTTTCATCAACTTGTAGATTATAAAGTTTACTGTACCTACAGTGTGTGGACGCTCAGCTTTTTCTGTCATTTGGATAAAATCTCATGTTATTAAAGATGAAGTGCTTCTCACAGGATATTTAAGGTAGTATTGACAATGAGTCGATGACAAATGCTAGACTAAGACACTGTTCTCCGCTCCTCAAATACATGAAACATTAGCCTTTATCTATAGAGTTTCTGGAGTAAAAAACACTGTACTTGTTCCAGCAACCAGTTCTTCATTTACCATTGCACTGCAAACAAGCAGAGACGCTCCAAACTGTGGGCGGAGTTATGAGGTTTGACTGACAGTTTGAGGAGCCAATGGAGTTGCTCCATTTATTTCAAATTTTGTTGTGCAGTTAAATCGATATTAGTGAATAAACATAGGTATATATTTACATTTTATTTATTATGCATAATCTAATTTATTTATTTATTTTATTTATTCATAAATTATTAAAATAAAATTCAGTTCAAGTATAAATCCACTGTTAAAAATGTTTTTTTGTTTTTTTAGTATTCAATGCATGCATAATGTTTCCAAAGTCAAATTCCGGTTAAATAATAATTTTCTCAATCAATATTGACTGAAATAACCATTATGGCCCCAACCCAACTTTACAATTCCCAGCATGAGTAAATCACAGCCACATCCATCATCCTTCATAAGACTACATTACGGCTCGGCAGAAAACGTTTGTTAAGATTCAGAAGTCAAACAAACGTATCGCTGAAGCTCATGTCACGCTCCTGCTCACAAATTAGGATGAAGAACACGGTGTCCCTGAATCAATCTGTGACCGAGCCTCTGAGTTCCTGACTTCATATCGCTGTGAGTCTCAGTCCAACACGCCATCATGATGCTTTACACAGACCTCCAGCTTTACTGTCACGTCACACTCAGATCAAAACACCCGAGAAACCACACAACCTACAACACTAGCATAGAGTGCAGCTCCATTCACTTTCACTGATTATGAACGATAACTTATAAAGTCCTCCTGTAGTCAATCATCTTTGATCACAAAAATTACATATTTAAAAGTTTTTTTTCTTGCAAAATGCCTTAAAATATCTTGAATGTAACTCGACACCCTTGCCTCATTTAGTATGCGTGGTTCTATGAATATGCAAATGAGCCCCGCCTCCACTCACTCACTCAGCTCAGAGATCCACTGGTTGACGATCACACGTTGATCTGATTGGTTACAAGGTAGTTTGTGACGTCAGAAACACCAGCGATTTCAAAGCGTGTGTTTGAGACTGTCTTTGGTTCACTGCAGTTTTAAGGAGGAAATACTCAGCAATGCTGTCGACTTATGAACTTACACATGGTTTTTCTTAAAGCGTATTAATAACACCACATAGACACATAAACTACATTAAAAGCTGGATTTACACCACAGGGGGACTTTAAAGACAACTCTACTGTGAGCTATTAGGTTGTTAATCTAAGATATTTGCTTCTGTTCAAGCCCACATTATTACAGCTTTTTATTTTTTTAAATAATCATGTTATAAATAAACTACATTACCCATGATGCTGTACAGAAAATTAGAGTTGAAGAAAGCAACATCCGCCAAAAGATCTCGTTAGCTCCGCCCACTCCCGAATGTCATAATCAAGTTAATCTCTCTACACTCTCAAAATGCCGAAATATTTGAATATTTATGCAGATTTTGCAATAAACTTAAAATATATTGTCTTTTTTATATATATAATCAACATTTGTAAATGAGTAGTTTTATATTTCTCCATAGTTTTTAACTCTATTATGACTTGTAGTCCCTCATTAATGTTAAGTTCACAGTCTTAAACCTTTGACTAAAAAATGTTTGCTTCAAGTCAAAGTTTATAGTGTCTTGTTTCATGGTTTTATAACGCTTTAACAAGGACTTCTTTCAAATCCCTATGGGAGAAATGAATGGAAAAATCCTTCCGGATCCCGCGCCGCTGAAAAGGAGGCGGGCGCTAATGCACTCTATTGTGCCAGTGAATCTGCACAGGCAAACATTACAGATCTCCGTTTTCATTTCAATGCTCCCTATTGGATATTATAGAATTCATATCGATATGACAGTCCATTCGAGAGTTTTTTGTGTTTGTTGCAGCAAAAAATGCTTTGATGAGACAAATTGATGCATTGTTTGTTTGTTTGAGGAAGACTACACCCAGAGCACACAGACAATCCATCATCACCATGATGAAAAGCAATGCAACCAATGCATCAACTTATGCAAACATAAGACCGACTGTTTCTATTAAAAGTTAAAAGGATCAACAGCTTAAACAAGGCCGACAGATTACAAACGCAGAAGAGCAGTGTGTGTGTGAATGTGTTCATGAAACACACATAAACTTATGCACATCACTTCATCTACTTCATCTTGTCTGGTTCATACTTTAAAAATAATGCACAACTAACATGAACAGAGGTTGCATATGAAAATATTGCACATTGCTAGTTCATGTTAGTTTTTAATGCATTAACTACTGGAAACAAATGAGACTTCATAAAGTCCTGCCTTTTTTGTTCCTGAAAGCTTGAACTGTGTTTTCAGTAAATGAGGATTTAAAAAGAATAATAATAATTATAGGTGTTTTTTTTTTTGTTTTTTTTTGCAGTTAATGATTTCTGAAGCCAAAACAATGGCATAAAATTTGTGTTACCTTTTATATATTTTCTGTTTCTTAGTTTTGAGATTCATAACCATTTTACTGTTTTTGCTGAAATGTCTTATATATATGTGTAGACTCCCGCTGTGACAACACGCCCCGTTATAAAGGCCAAGTTTAGTTAAATTAGCTGTTTTTATCTTTTTTTTCAAGGCAATATATACTCAAAAATCACTAAGATTAAAGAGAAAATATGCAGTAATCACTGAAAACTGTTTATTCTGGGACTAAATTGTTCTATGAATATTTTTGAACATGATGGAGATGCAGTGTTATTTTTAAACTATAATAATATAATATACTATTATAATTTTATATAAATATATATAGAGAGAGAGAGAGAGAAAGAGAGAGAATTTTCTGGTTTCATTTTAATACTTTTAGCAATTTTGTTGTATTTTTGTAATTTTTTATTCGTTTTTTTTTTTTTACACGTCTATAAATGTTATATTTAGAGGTTAAACTAAATAAAATTAGAAATGTTGCTTGACTATAATAACGCTGCAGAGATGACAAACAACATCCGTGCCATCTCGGTCATTTACACTAAATATAACTTTATTATTTAGGTTTATGTAGAGGTTTAGTCACTGATTGTTCCTGTGCTGAATAACACAGCATCTTTAATTAGATGTAATTAGTAGTTTTCCAGGATTTGCGAGGCATTCCAGATTTTGAACAACGAACTCCCGCAGGATAATTGCAGAGTCTGTTTGACTCGAGGTCTAAATATAGGAAGAGGCTTTTGTTAAAATAGTGTAGAGTTAATGATGTTAATTTTGCCAGATTTAAATAGCAGATTGTGCTTCTTCTCACCATCTGCAAGGCGACCGTATCCCAAATCCTGATCCTTCATGAGGACCAAAAAAATTAAAGGGGTCATGACATGAGAAATCAAATTTGCTTTGATCTTTTGATATCTAAAAGGTTTTTGTGCGTTTAAAGGGGTCATGACATGGATTTTTTATGATTATTTTAATATGTTCCTTGAGGTTCACTTATAATGTTACGTTTTTTGCACAAAAAACTATATATATGAGGAAAAACTATAATTTTTAACCCTCATTCTGAGCCTCTGTTTGAAATGATCAGTTTTTAAGGCGCGGCTCCTTTAAGGCTTGTCAGTAAATGCCAGTGTTGTGATTGGCTAACGTCATTGCAGAGGAAACAGTATCAACGCCCACTCACGATTGAAAACATTATCCATATAAAACCGTAATTTACAGACAAAACATTATGAAATCATGCTGTCAGATAAGCACTTATTTAATCACGCTCCAAAAACGGCTCATTTGAATATTGAGAGATCTGTGATGTCAAACAGGCAAAAACATTTGCATATGCCCGCCTCTAGAGCAAGACATCGACCAATTGTTATGCTGTCTTCACTGATACAGTATACAGATGTGTGTTCAGATTATAATGACTGACGCTGTCTACACTGATACAGTATACAGATGTGTGTTCAGATTATAATGACTGACGCTGTCTACACTGATACAGTATACAGATGTGTGTTCAGATTATAATGACTGACGCTGTCTACACTGATACAGTATACAGATGTGTGTTCAGATTATAATGACTGACTCTGATACACTGATACAGTATACAGATGTGTGTTCAGATTATAATGACTGACGCTGTCTACACTGATACAGTATACAGATGTGTGTTCAGATTATAATGACTGACACTGATACACTGATACAGTATACAGATGTGTGTTCAGATTATAATGACTGACGCTGTCTACACTGATACAGTATACAGATGTGTGTTCAGATTATAATGACTGACGCTGTCTACACTGATACAGTATACAGGTGTGTGTTCAGATTATAATGACTGACGCTGTCTACACTGATACAGTATACAGATGTGTGTTCAGATTATAATGACTGACACTGATACACTGATACAGTATACAGATGTGTGTTCAGATTATAATGACTGACTCTGATACACTGATACAGTATACAGATGTGTGTTCAGATTATAATGACTGACGCTGTCTACACTGATACAGTATACAGGTGTGTGTTCAGATTATAATGACTGACTCTGATACACTGATACAGTATACAGATGTGTGTTCAGATTATAATGACTGACGCTGTCTACACTGATACAGTATACAGGTGTGTGTTCAGATTATAATGACTGACGCTGTCTACACTGATACAGTATACAGATGTGTGTTCAGATTATAATGACTGACACTGATACACTGATACAGTATACAGATGTGTGTTCAGATTATAATGACTGACACTGATACACTGATACAGTATACAGGTGTGTGTTCAGATTATAATGACTGACGCTGTCTACACTGATACAGTATACAGATGTGTGTTCAGATTATAATGACTGACACTGATACACTGATACAGTATACAGATGTGTGTTCAGATTATAATGACTGACACTGATACACTGATACAGTATACAGATGTGTGTTCAGATTATAATGACTGACGCTGTCTACACTGATACAGTATACAGATGTGTGTTCAGATTATAATGACTGACGCTGTCTACACTGATACAGTATACAGGTGTGTGTTCAGATTATAATGACTGACGCTGTCTACACTGATACAGTATACAGATGTGTGTTCAGATTATAATGACTGACGCTGATACACTGATACAGTATACAGATGTGTGTTCAGATTATAATGACTGACACTGATACACTGATACAGTATACAGATGTGTGTTCAGATTATAATGACTGACGCTGTCTACACTGATACAGTATACAGGTGTGTGTTCAGATTATAATGACTGACGCTGATACACTGATACAGTATACAGATGTGTGTTCAGATTATAATGACTGACACTGATACACTGATACAGTATACAGATGTGTGTTCAGATTATAATGACTGACACTGATACACTGATACAGTATACAGATGTGTGTTCAGATTATAATGACTGACGCTGTCTACACTGATACAGTATACAGGTGTGTGTTCAGATTATAATGACTGACGCTGATACACTGATACAGTATACAGATGTGTGTTCAGATTATAATGACTGACGCTGTCTACACTGATACAGTATACAGATGTGTGTTCAGATTATAATGACTGACGCTGATACACTGATACAGTATACAGATGTGTGTTCAGATTATAATGACTGACGCTGATACACTGATACAGTATACAGATGTGTGTTCAGATTATAATGACTGACGCTGTCTACACTGATACAGTATACAGGTGTGTGTTCAGATTATAATGACTGACGCTGTCTACACTGATACAGTATACAGATGTGTGTTCAGATTATAATGACTGACGCTGATACACTGATACAGTATACAGATGTGTGTTCAGATTATAATGACTGACGCTGTCTACACTGATACAGTATACAGATGTGTGTTCAGATTATAATGACTGACGCTGATACACTGATACAGTATACAGATGTGTGTTCAGATTATAATGACTGACGCTGATACATTGATACAGTATACAGATGTGTGTTCAGATTATAATGACTGACGCTGTCTACACTGATACAGTATACAGATGTGTGTTCAGATTATAATGACTGACGCTGTCTACACTGATACAGTATACAGATGTGTGTTCAGATTATAATGACTGACGCTGATACACTGATACAGTATACAGATGTGTGTTCAGATTATAATGACTGACGCTGATACACTGATACAGTATACAGATGTGTGTTCAGATTATAATGACTGACGCTGTCTACACTGATACAGTATACAGATGTGTGTTCAGATTATAATGACTGACACTGATACACTGATACAGTATACAGATGTGTGTTCAGATTATAATGACTGACGCTGATACACTGATACAGTATACAGATGTGTGTTCAGATTATAATGACTGACGCTGTCTACACTGATACAGTATACAGATGTGTGTTCAGATTATACTGACTGACGCTGTCTACACTGATACAGTATACAGATGTGTGTTCAGATTATAATGACTGACGCTGATACACTGATACAGTATACAGATGTGTGTTCAGATTATAATGACTAACACTGTCTACACTGATACAGTATACAGATGTGTGTTCAGATTATAATGACTGACGCTGTCTACACTGATACAGTATACAGGTGTGTGTTCAGATTATAATGACTGACTCTGATACACTGATACAGTATACAGATGTGTGTTCAGATTATAATGACTGACGCTGATACACTGATACAGTATACAGATGTGTGTTCAGATTATAATGACTGACGCTGTCTACACTGATACAGTATACAGATGTGTGTTCAGATTATAATGACTGACGCTGTCTACACTGATACAGTATACAGATGTGTGTTCAGATTATAATGACTGACGCTGATACACTGATACAGTATACAGATGTGTGTTCAGATTATAATGACTGATATTTGCTTACATTGATAGATATCTTTAAAAAGAGCAGCTAGACCCCCGTTTCTCAGGCTGATACGGGGAATCAGGGTTCGATTCCGGAGAGGGAGCCTGAGAAACGGGGGTCTAGCTGCTCTTTTTAAAGATATCTATCAATGTAAGCAAATATCATTTGGGAATTACCCGTCTTTCGAATATCTGGGTACTGTGTTAAAAGGTGCTCCTCGCATTTTACTTATCATTATTTACAGGCCTCCAAAATATTCTCCAGCCTTTGCTGAGGACTTTACAGAACTGTTATCAACAATTACCTCAGAGTTTGACTGTTTTGCCATTGCTGGAGATTTTAACATTCACATAGATAATGCAGAAAACAATATGGCAAAAGAAATCAAAACTGTTTTAAAAACTTTTGATCTGACTCAGCATGTACATGGACCCACACACAATCATGGACACACTCTAGATTTACTTATCAGTAAGGGTCTAAACATTTCATCGATTTTTATTAAGGATGTAGCACTGTCTGATCATTTCTGTATTTTCTTTGATATATTGATCTCTCCTGCCACTGAAGCTAAATCTGTGTCTGTCAAGAAGAGATGCTTAAATGAGAACACTAGTGTACTATTTATGAAGGCTATATCCTTAACACCAAGCATGTCTGCTGACTCTGTTGATTTTCTCCTTGATTCTTTTAACTCAAAAGTTAAAAATATAATTGATGATATTGCTCCTGTTAAAGTCAGGAAGAAGAGTGGCAGACAAAAAGCACCTTGGAGAAACTCAACAGCAGTGCAACATATGAAAAGACAATGCAGAAAAGCAGAGCGCATGTGGCGGAAGACAAAACTTGTAGTCCATTATAACATCTACAAAGACAGCCTGCATGCTTTCAATATGGAACTAGGCAAAGCTAGACAGACTTTCTTCTCAAATATTATAAACAGCAATTTAAACAACACACGCACTCTTTTTGCTACTGTAGAGAGACTGACAAACCCCCCAAGCCAGATTCCTAGTGAAATGCTCTCAAACAGCAAGTGCAGTGAGTTTGCTTCTTTCTTCTCTGACAAAATCAATAATATCAGAAAGGTGATCAGCACATCCTTGAGTTGTGCTGGGGTCAGACAGATCAGACCACCTGAAAAAGTAGTAACTTTGTCTGATTTCAAAAAAATTGATGGCAAAATTTTGGTAGAAACCGTACAGCACCTTAAAACATCAACATGCGCTCTTGACACACTTCCCACATCTTTTTTCAAAAGTGTGTTAAACAGTTTAGAAGCAGATCTTCTAGAAGTGGTAAATGCCTCACTTCTCTCTGGGAGTTTTCCAAACTCCCTGAAAACTGCAGTTGTCAAGCCCCTCCTGAAAAAGAGCAATCTGGATAAGACCATATTAAGCAACTATAGACCGATCTCAAATCTTCCTTTCATAGGCAAGATCATTGAAAAAGTTGTCTTCAATCAGCTGAACAAATTCTTAAGCTCGAATGGATACTTTGATAATTTTCAATCTGGTTTCCGACCGCATCACAGCACAGAGACAGCGCTCATAAAGATAATAAACGATATTCGCTTAAATACTGATTCAGGCAAATTATCAGTGCTGGTACTACTCGACCTCAGTGCTGCATTTGACACTGTCGATCACAACATACTTCTTGACAGGCTGGAAAACTGGGTGGGGCTTTCTGGGATAGTCCTAAAATGGTTCAGGTCATACTTAGATGGGAGAGGTTATTATGTGAGTATAGGAGACCATAAGTCTGAGTGGACATCCATGACATGCGGAGTCCCTCAAGGCTCAATTCTTGCGCCACTCCTGTTCAACCTGTATATGCTCCCAATGAGCCAAATAATGAGAAATAACCAAATTGCTTACCACAGCTATGCAGACGACACACAGCTGTACTTAGCCCTATCGTCTAACGATTACAGCCCCATTGACTCCCTGTGCCGATGCATTGACGAAGTCAACAGTTGGATGTGTCAAAACTTTCTTCAATTAAACAAAGACAAAACTGAAGTTATTGCGTTTGGAAACAAAGATGAAGTTCTCAAAGTGAACGCATACCTTCACTCTAGGGGTAAAACAACTAAACATCAAGTCAGGAATCTTGGTGTGACACTAGAGTCAGACCTTAGTTTCAGTAGTCATGTCAAAGCAATAACTAAATCAGCATACTATCATCTGAAAAATATTGCAAGAATTAGATGCTTTGTTTCCAGACAAGACTTAGAGAAACTTGTGCATGCTTTCATCACCAGCAGGGTGGATTATTGTAATGGACTCCTCACTGGCCTTCCCAAAAAGACCATAAGACAGTTGCAGCTCATACAGAACGCTGCCGCCAGGATTCTGAGCAGAACCAGGAAATATGAACATATCACACCAGTCCTCAGGTCTTTACACTGGCTCCCAGTTAGATTTAGGATTGATTTCAAAGTATTATTACTGGTATATAAATCATTCAATGGCCTAGGACCTCAATACATTGCAGATATGCTCACTGAATATAAACCCAACAGATCACTCAGATCATTAGGATCATATCAGCTAGAAATACCAAGGGTTCACTCTAAGCATGGTGAGTCTGCTTTTAGCTATTATGCCAGCCACAGCTGGAACCAGCTTCCAGAAGAGATCAGATGTGCTCCTACAGTGGTCACATTCAAATCCAGACTCAAAACACTTCTGTTTAGCTGTGCATTTACTGAATGAGCACTGTGCCGCTGTTCGTCCGACTGTTTGTACTGTACTGTATTTTACTCTATTTTTCTAAACTGTTTTAATTATTCTTATTTCTTTTAATTATTTTAATTTCTCCTATGTCAGCAGGGCATTTAGCCTGAAACTGTAAATGCCCACTCAGAAGGTGATAATGTGAAAGTGATTAATGTGGGTTTGAAAGTAGAACAGTATTTAAATGACGATATTAAAGTTTTCGTCTGAGAAAGAATGTGAACGCAGTGCTAAAGTGCTAAAGAAAGTGAAAAGAACGTGTGAGTAAATGAGGGAGAAAAGAAAGTTAAAGGAAAGTTGATAGATGGAAGTCGTAAGAAGATTGAAGGTTAAAAGAAGGTTGAAAGATTTAAGTCTTAAGGGAATCCTTTGAAAGAAAGATCTATAATAAATATTCTTTTTTATTTTTTAAAAGTACTGTATTTTATTTTATTTTTCTAAACTGTTTTAATTATTCTTATTTCTTTTCATTATTTTAATTTCTTCTATGTAAAGCACTTTGAATTGCCATTGTGTATGAAATGTGCTATATAAATAAACTTGCCTTGCCTTGCCTTGCCTTGACTGACGCTGATACACTGATACAGTATACATATGTGTGTTCAGATTATAATGACTGACGCTGTCTACACTGATACAGTATACAGATGTGTGTTCAGATTATAATGACTGACACTGTCTTGTCTACACTGATACAGTATACAGATGTGTGTTCAGATTATAATGACTGATGCTGATACACTGATACAGTATACAGATGTGTGTTCAGATTATAATGACTGACGCTGTCTACACTGATACAGTATACAGATGTGTGTTCAGATTATCATGACTGATGCTGTCTACACTGATACAGTATACAGGTGTGTGTTCAGATTATAATGACTGACACTGTCTACACTGATACAGTATACAGATGTGTGTTCAGATTATAATGACTGACGCTGATACACTGATACAGTATACAGATGTGTGTTCAGATTATAATGACTGACGCTGATACACTGATACAGTATACAGATGTGTGTTCAGATTATAATGACTGATGCTGTCTACACTGATACAGTATACAGATGTGTGTTCAGATTATAATGACTGACACTGTCTACACTGATACAGTATACAGATGTGTGTTCAGATTATAATGACTGACGCTGATACACTGATACAGTATACAGATGTGTGTTCAGATTATAATGACTGACGCTGATACACTGATACAGTATACAGATGTGTGTTCAGATTATAATGATTGACACTGTCTACACTGATACAGTATACAGATGTGTGTTCAGATTATAATGATTGACACTGTCTACACTGATACAGTATACAGATGTGTGTTCAGATTATAATGATTGACACTGTCTACACTGATACAGTATACAGATGTGTGTTCAGATTATAATGATTGACACTGTCTACACTGATACAGTATACAGATGTGTGTTCAGATTATAATGATTGACACTGTCTACACTGATACAGTATACAGATGTGTGTTCAGATTATAATGATTGACACTGTCTACACTGATACAGTATACAGATGTGTGTTCAGATTATAATGATTGACACTGTCTACACTGATACAGTATACAGATGTGTGTTCAGATTATGATTGACGCTGATACACTGATACAGTATACAGATGTGTGTTCAGATTATAATGACTGACGCCGTCTACATTGATACAGTATACAGATGTGTGTTCAGATTATTATGACTGACGCTGTCTACACTGATACAGTATACAGATGTGTGTTCAGATTATAATGACTGACGCCGTCTACACTGATACAGTATACAGATGTGTGTTCAGATTATAATGACTGACGCTGTCTACACTGATACAGTATACAGATGTGTGTTCAGATTATAATGACTGACGCTGTCTACACTGATACAGTATACAGATGTGTGTTCAGATTATAATGACTGACGCTGTCTACACTGATACAGTATACAGATGTGTGTTCAGATTATTATGACTGACGCTGTCTACACTGATACAGTATACAGATGTGTGTTCAGATTATAATGACTGACGCTGTCTACACTGATACAGTATACAGATGTGTGTTCAGATTATAATGACTGACGCTGATACACTGATACAGTATACAGATGTGTGTTCAGAATATAATGACTGACACTGTCTACACTGATACAGTATACAGATGTGTGTTCAGATTATAATGACTGACGCCGTCTACACTGATACAGTATACAGATGTGTGTTCAGATTATAATGATTGACACTGTCTACACTGATACAGTATACAGATGTGTGTTCAGATTATAATGATTGACACTGTCTACACTGATACAGTATACAGATGTGTGTTCAGATTATGATTGACGCTGATACACTGATACAGTATACAGATGTGTGTTCAGATTATAATGACTGACGCTGATACACTGATACAGTATACAGATGTGTGTTCAGATTATAATGACTGACGCTGATACAGTATACAGATGTGTGTTCAGATTATAATGACTGACGCTGTCTACACTGATACAGTATACAGATGTGTGTTCAGATTATAATGACTGACACTGATACAGTATACAGATGTGTGTTCAGATTATAATGACTGACGCTGTCTACACTGATACAGTATACAGATGTGTGTTCAGATTATAATGACTGACGCCGTCTACACTGATACAGTATACAGATGTGTGTTCAGATTATAATGACTGACACTGTCTACACTGATACAGTATACAGATGTGTGTTCAGATTATAATGACTGACGCCGTCTACACTGATACAGTATACAGATGTGTGTTCAGATTATAATGATTGACACTGTCTACACTGATACAGTATACAGATGTGTGTTCAGATTATAATGATTGACACTGTCTACACTGATACAGTATACAGATGTGTGTTCAGATTATGATTGACGCTGATACACTGATACAGTATACAGATGTGTGTTCAGATTATAATGACTGACGCTGATACACTGATACAGTATACAGATGTGTGTTCAGATTATAATGACTGACGCTGTCTACACTAATACAGTATACAGATGTGTGTTCAGATTATAATGACTGACGCTGTCTACACTGATACAGTATACAGATGTGTTCAGATTATAATGACTGACGCTGTCTACACTGATACAGTATACAGATGTGTGTTCAGATTATAATGACTGACGCTGATACACTGATACAGTATACAGATGTGTGTTCAGATTATAATGACTGACGCTGTCTACACTGATACAGTATACAGATGTGTGTTCAGATTATAATGACTGACGCTGTCTACACTGATACAGTATACAGATGTGTGTTCAGATTATAAGGACTGACGCTGTCTACACTGATACAGTATACAGATGTGTGTTCAGATTATCATGACTGATGCTGTCTACACTGATACAGTATACAGATGTGTGTTCAGATTATAATGACTGACGCTGATACACTGATACAGTATACAGATGTGTGTTCAGATTATAATGACTGACGCTGTCTACACTGATACAGTATACAGATGTGTGTTCAGATTATAATGACTGACGCTGATACACTGATACAGTATACAGATGTGTGTTCAGATTATAATGACTGACGCTGATACACTGATACAGTATACAGATGTGCGTTCAGATTATAATGACTGACGCTGTCTACACTGATACAGTATACAGATGTGTGTTCAGATTATAATGACTGACACTGATACACTGATACAGTATACAGATGTGTGTTCAGATTATAATGACTGACGCTGTCTACACTGATACAGTATACAGATGTGTGTTCAGATTATAATGACTGACACTGATACACTGATACAGTATACAGATGTGTGTTCAGATTATAATGACTGACGCCGTCTACACTGATACAGTATACAGATGTGTGTTCAGATTATAATGACTGACGCTGTCTACACTGATACAGTATACAGATGTGTGTTCAGATTATAATGATTGACACTGTCTACACTGATACAGTATACAGATGTGTGTTCAGATTATAATGATTGACACTGTCTACACTGATACAGTATACAGATGTGTGTTCAGATTATGATTGAAGCTGATACACTGATACAGTATACAGATGTGTGTTCAGATTATAATGACTGACGCCGTCTACATTGATACAGTATACAGATGTGTGTTCAGATTATTATGACTGACGCTGTCTACACTGATACAGTATACAGATGTGTGTTCAGATTATAATGACTGACGCCGTCTACACTGATACAGTATACAGATGTGTGTTCAGATTATAATGACTGACGCTGTCTACACTGATACAGTATACAGATGTGTGTTCAGATTATAATGACTGACGCTGTCTACACTGATACAGTATACAGATGTGTGTTCAGATTATAATGACTGACGCTGTCTACACTGATACAGTATACAGATGTGTGTTCAGATTATTATGACTGACGCTGTCTACACTGATACAGTATACAGATGTGTGTTCAGATTATAATGACTGACGCCGTCTACACTGATACAGTATACAGATGTGTGTTCAGATTATAATGACTGACACTGTCTACACTGATACAGTATACAGATGTGTGTTCAGATTATAATGACTGACGCCGTCTACACTGATACAGTATACAGATGTGTGTTCAGATTATAATGATTGACACTGTCTACACTGATACAGTATACAGATGTGTGTTCAGATTATAATGATTGACACTGTCTACACTGATACAGTATACAGATGTGTGTTCAGATTATGATTGACGCTGATACACTGATACAGTATACAGATGTGTGTTCAGATTATAATGACTGACGCTGATACACTGATACAGTATACAGATGTGTGTTCAGATTATAATGACTGACACTGATACAGTATACAGATGTGTGTTCAGATTATAATGACTGACGCTGTCTACACTGATACAGTATACAGATGTGTGTTCAGATTATAATGACTGACGCCGTCTACACTGATACAGTATACAGATGTGTGTTCAGATTATAATGACTGACACTGTCTACACTGATACAGTATACAGATGTGTGTTCAGATTATAATGACTGACGCCGTCTACACTGATACAGTATACAGATGTGTGTTCAGATTATAATGATTGACACTGTCTACACTGATACAGTATACAGATGTGTGTTCAGATTATAATGACTGACGCTGATACACTGATACAGTATACAGGTGTGTGTTCAGATTATAATGACTGACGCTGTCTACACTGATACAGTATACAGATGTGTGTTCAGATTATAATGACTGACGCTGTCTACACTGATACAGTATACAGATGTGTGTTCAGATTATAATGACTGACGCTGATACACTGATACAGTATACAGATGTGTGTTCAGATTATAATGACTGACACTGTCTACACTGATACAGTATACAGATGTGTGTTCAGTTTATAATGACTGACGCTGATACACTGATACAGTATACAGATGTGTGTTCAGATTATAATGACTGACACTGTCTACACTGATACAGTATACAGATGTGTGTTCAGATTATAATGACTGATGCTGATACACTGATACAGTATACAGATGTGTGTTCAGATTATAATGACTGACGCTGATACACTGATACAGTATACAGATGTGTGTTCAGATTATAATGACTGAAGCTGTCTACACTGATACAGTATACAGATGTGTGTTCAGATTATAATGACTGACGCTGATACACTGATACAGTATACAGATGTGTTCAGATTATAATGACTGACGCTGCTACACTGATACAGTATACAGATGTGTTCAGATTATCATGACTGACGCTGATACACTGATACAGTATACAGATGTGTGTTCAGATTATAATGACTGACGCTGATACACTGATACAGTATACAGATGTGTGTTCAGATTATAATGACTGACGCTGATACACTGATACAGTATACAGATGTGTGTTCAGATTATAATGACTGACGCTGTATACACTGATACAGTATACAGATGTGTTCAGATTATAATGACTGACGCTGTCTACACTGATACAGTATACAGATGTGTGTTCAGATTATAATGACTGAAGCTGTCTACACTGATACAGTATACAGATGTGTGTTCAGATTATAATGACTGAAGCTGTCTACACTGATACACTATACAGATGTGCGTTCAGATTATAATGACTGAAGCTGTCTACACTGATACAGTATACAGATGTGTTCAGATTATAATGACTGAAGCTGATACACTGATACAGTATACAGATGTGTGTTCAGATTATAATGACTAACGCTGTCTTCACTGATATAGTTTACAGATGTGTGTTCAGATTATAATGACTGACGCTGATACACTGATACAGTATACAGATGTGTGTTCAGATTATAATGACTGACGCTGTCTACACTGATACAGTATACAGATGTGCGTTCAGATAATAATGACTGACGCTGTCTACACTGATACAGTATACAGATGTGTGTTTAGATTATAATGACTGATGCTGTCTACACTGATACAGTATACAGATGTGTGTTCAGATTATAATGACTGACGCTGTCTACACTGATACAGTATACAGATGTGTGTTCAGATTATAATGACTGACGCTGTCTACACTGATACAGTATACAGATGTGTGTTTAGATTATAATGACTGATGCTGTCTACACTGATACAGTATACAGATGTGTGTTCAGATTATAATGACTGACGCTGTCTACACTGATACAGTATACAGATGTGTGTTCAGATTATAATGACTGACGCTGTCTACATTGATACAGTATACAGATGTGTTCAGATTATAATGACTGACGCTGTCTACACTGATACAGTATACAGATGTGTGTTCAGATTATAATGACTGATGCTGTCTACACTGATACAGTATACAGATGTGTGTTCAGATTATAATGACTGACGCCGTCTACACTGATACAGTATACAGATGTGTGTTCAGATTATAATGACTGACGCTGTCTACACTGATACAGTATACAGATGTGTTCAGATTATAATGACTGAAGCTGTCTACACTGATACAGTATACAGATGTGTGTTCAGATTATAATGACTGACGCTGATACACTGATACAGTATACAGATGTGTGTTCAGATTATAATGACTGACTCTGATACACTGATACAGTATACAGATGTGTGTTCAGATTATAATGACTGATGCTGTCTACACTGATACAGTATACAGATGTGTGTTCAGATTATAATGACTGACGCTGATACACTGATACAGTATACAGGTGTGTGTTCAGATTATAATGACTGACGCTGTCTACACTGATACAGTATACAGGTGTGTGTTCAGATTATAATGACTGACGCTGTCAACACTGATACAGTATACAGGTGTGTGTTCAGATTATAATGACTGACGCTGATACACTGATACAGTATACAGGTGTGTGTTCAGATTATAATGACTGACGCTGTCTACACTGATACAGTATACAGGTGTGTGTTCAGATTATAATGACTGACGCTGTCTACACTGATACAGTATACAGGTGTGTGTTCAGATTATAATGACTGACGCTGATACACTGATACAGTATACAGATGTGTGTTCAGATTATAATGACTGACGCTGTCTACACTGATACAGTATACAGATGTGTGTTCAGATTATAATGACTGATGCTGTCTACACTGATACAGTATACAGATGTGTGTTCAGATTATAATGACTGACGCTGATACACTGATACAGTATACAGATGTGTGTTCAGATTATAATGACTGACGCTGTCTACACTGATACAGTATACAGATGTGTGTTCAGATTATAATGACTGACACTGATACACTGATACAGTATACAGATGTGTGTTCAGATTATAATGACTGACGCTGTCTACACTGATACAGTATACAGATTTGTGTTCAGATTATAATGACTGACACTGATAC
The DNA here is from genome assembly GCF_965113295.1 of Leuciscus leuciscus. NCBI lineage: Eukaryota > Metazoa > Chordata > Actinopteri > Cypriniformes > Leuciscidae > Leuciscus > Leuciscus leuciscus. The sequence goes on from NC_138729.1 coordinate 52,349,707, forward strand.
ACTGATACAGTATACAGGTGTGTATTCAGATTATAATGACTGACACTGATACACTGATACAGTATACAGGTGTGTATTCAGATTATAATGACTGACGCTGTCTACACTGATACAGTATACAGATGTGTGTTCAGATTATAATGACTGACGCTGTCTACACTGATACAGTATACAGATGTGTGTTCAGATTATAATGACTGACTCTGATACACTGATACAGTATACAGATGTGTGTTCACTGTTCAGATTATAATGACTGACGCTGTCTACACTGATACAGTATACAGATGTGCGTTCAGATTATAATAAGATGCATCACAAACCCTGAGTAAATGATTTCATAATGCTGTCTGTAAATTATGGTTTTATATGGATAATGTTTTCAATAGTGAGTTGACGTTGATACTGTTTCCTCTGCAACGACAACAGTGGCGTTTACTGACAAGCCTTGAAGGAGCCGCGCCTTAAAAACTGATCATTACAGTCAGAGGCTCAGAATGAGTGTAAAAAATAATAGTTTTTCCACATATACATTTGTTGTCTGTGCAATTAGACTTAAATAACATAATAAGTGAATGTCAAGGAACATGTTGTCCTTGAATGTCATGACCCCTCTAACCTAGGGGATCCAGTCCTTTTGCATTTAATTAAAAATATAAAATGGCAAATTACTGCACTGACATAATGTGATTTGTCTTTTTATTCTATCAAGCTTTTTATCCAATTGTAGTGACTCAGTCTTTTTCTTTACAGATTGTGACTGACACCTCAGATCTATTCATAACTTCATGTATGAATGTTCATTCATTGGTTATACAGTAATAAACGCAGTTTTAAACAATGTTTATGTAACGTGAATGGTGAAGAACAGAAAGTTCTTCACGATCAGTTCAATGAAATCAGTAACTAAAACTAAATGGCAAAATTAAATTAAAATGCACAAATCTAGTTAATAGTGCTGTGTTATGTGGCTCTCTGAGAGCATCAGTGCCTCACACACGACCTCCGTCAGCAGCAAGAGTTGCTGAATCATGCAGCGTAAGACTAAGATACACACACACACACACACACACACACACAACCAAAAATATTCCCCCTCCAGATTTAATATACAGTCCAAAAACACTGCCAGTCAAGTCAGTGCAACAAATTTATTTCAGTGTTGATATTATGTGATGTGAGGGCTGCCAATTCTGAGCAATGCTAATGTTGATTAAAACCTGTCAATCACCAATATATCCTCAGAAACAGAGCCTGTTTGTATAAATATGACTGTTTTCTGAGTTTGTGCTCCATGATTAGACATTTTACATCAGCTAAAACACCACCATGAAGCTTGAATGTTGTGGGTGGTTGCTAGGGCGTTGCTAAGATGTTCTAGGTTGCTAGGGTGTTTCTAGGGTGTCACATCTCTGATCGTCTGGATATCTAGATGTGACTCGGGCCTTTAATGTGTATCTGTAGGTTTTTTTTCCACCTGTTTTCTGAGTTTGTGCTCCATGATGAGACATTTTACATTAACTAAAACACCACCATGATGCTTGAATGTTGTGGGTGGTTGCTAGGGCGTTGCTAAGATGTTCTAGGTTGCTAGGGTGTTGCTAGGATGTCACATCTCTGATCGTCGGGATGTGACTCAGGCATTTAATATGTATCTGTAGGTTTTTTTTCCACCTGTTTCTGGTCCAGCAGGTGAAAATGGTGCATCTGAACACTTATAAGTAGATTTGAGGAATCGTTCATGTCTGGAGCGCAAACACTCTTTAAGAGGTTTAATTAGCTAGCAAACACTGCTAATGAGGATTTTGTTGTTGTTGCATGCATGAAATTAAATGTTTTCTGTTTTTATATTGAAACAGTGCTGTGCAACATTAGAGAATGTCTCCATAATAAAAGGGCAGATAATCGTTATGTTTAATTGCTTATGCATAATCTCAGCTCATTATGATCTGCCTTGTGCAGGTTGACTCTCCAGCAACACAAAGGTGAATCTGCATCAGCATCCATCTTTCACACAGTATTTCTATTATGGCTTCTGAGCTTGTGCATTATTATTATTATCATCATCATCATCATCATCATCACAGATTTCACTAATGATGATGATGCACTAATGCATATTGAAGAATACACTTTAAATGACTATTGAGGGGGATTATGTAACTAGATTTAGACGTGTTGTTGTGAAAATGGCTGGTGATTGTATGATCCTCCATCATGCCTCAATAACACTTAAAGGTTATCATCCTCACAATGACCTTTGCATATCATTGATGCATGACTGAGCTGGAATATAAGATTGATACTGCTTTATTATTGTATGTTATTAGGTGTTGCATATGATTATAATGCATGAACGACTTACTTCCCCACGAAGTTCTCGAGCACGGAGCTTTTCCCTGCGCTTTGTCCGCCCACCACCGCGATCTGCGGCAGGTCCAGGTTCGCGTTCTGACCGATGGCGGAGAACGCATCTTGCATTCGGTTGACCAGAGGAATCAGATCCTCCATCCCCCGGTTCCCCATCGCGATGACCGGCAATGAATGAATGTGTTTCAAGTGAATTTCGGCATTGATTTATTCTGTATCTGTATCTATCTCTCGCGCGCGATCACGCTTTCAGGACGGGTCTTATTTCGGCATTGAGTTATTCTGTCTCTCTCTCTTTATCTGTGTGTGTGTGTTAGTGTCTGCAGTCCTTCTGAGATGATGATGAGCTGCTTTTCTCTCAGTGAGCGCGCGCGCGGGCACGAGATGCAGGACCGTGTTCTCTCACTAGTGGGCGCGCTTGTTAAAGTTAAAACAATTTTTCAATCCTGTGATTGGTTTATCTATCCATCCATCCATATGTATCCATCCATCCCTCTATCTATTTATCCATCTATCTGTCTATCTATCTATCCATCCATCCATCCATCCATCTATCCATCTATCCATCTATCTATCTATCTATCTATCTATCTATCTATCTATCTATCTATCTATCTGTCTGTCTGTCTGTCTGTCTGTCTGTCTATCTCTTATTCCCTGAAAAACACTTTGCTTTGTAAACATGCACAAACTTGTGTTATATATGAGTATTTGTATAGTATGAGTATTAAATAATGAGTATTTGATTATTGTTGATTGTTTTATTGTGTTTGTAAGCTGTCCTTGAGTGTCATGTAAGGTGCCTATAAATAAAATGTATTATTATATTAAACTTCAATCCACATACACCCAATAAATAAAGAAACCCATACAATTAACCAATTTAGTTTATATAGTAAACAAGTAAAATGAACAAAATGTTCTCCAGACTGGTGCAATAACCTGAATAAAATGAATCAAATGTGTCTTGGATCCGTCATGTCTGAATGTGCAGGTCCTCAGTGTAATGCACCAGTGTGTCCTCCAGTCCTGCAGGGGTCGCTGTGTGAAGCGCTGCCGTCACTGTCGCGCTGAGACCGGCGGTGTGCGAGTGTTAGCACGGCGCTAATGTGACAGAGGAACTTTCAACAAGCTGTCGCTCATTTCTCCTCTATTAAACCCATATTCCCTGCAGCAAAATTGGTGAGTACTAGCTTTAATTCTGCAGATAAGTGGACACCAAGGTTCAAAATATCAATATTACGAGAGAGGCTTGTGGGTGGTCGCTGATGTTGTCGTGTTTGTGACAGCTAGCGCTTTAGCATATAGCACACAGATAAAGATTATGGCTGTGTCCTAAACCCTGGTGAGTCACCTATCTAGACAACATCTTAAGGCATAATTGCGATTGTTTGATCCCCTTAAGTGCTCCTGAGATGCTCTAAAGCTGCTGTCTGTGTAGGGAGCGAGGGTTTGAGACACTGCCGGACTGTCGAGCTGTTGTTGTGTTTTGTCTTGATTCATTGTTTGTTTGTTCGCTCATTCGTCAGCTTTAGAGGAATCCACAGAATCCCAGATATGATCCTCCTCATGTCCATCCCAACATTTAAAAGCCAATTATCTTTTATAAATGCCCACATTACACGCTGAAAAATTAATGTTATAAATCTAAAACTAGCTTCTATTAAGCTACGTTATTATATTGTTCTACTCACTATTGTAATGCACTGTTAAATGTATTATTTATTTATTTTAATTCTGATTAAATTTATTTAATAGCCTAATAACTAACTAATATTTGTATTCATTCATTAATTTATTTTAATCTATTTAATTAATAAATAACTAATATTTTAAGCACATTTTTATTAACTTAGTTATTTTAATCTAATTTATTGACTTATTTTAATCTCATTATTTATTTATTTTTACATTTTCTTAACCGTTTTCCTCTAGATTTTTCCACGGACTCCCTTGCGTCCATTTTATAATTATATTATTTTATATTCTGCCTTTAAGGGCTTACACTTTTACATCATATACTAAAAAAATATTTTTCAAAGTTACTCGACTCTTGCCAATACAAGATCTTCACCAAAAATGCATCAAGAGGATCATGAGTTTTTGGTATTGATGCACCGATATGAACATTTTGTCCGATACCGATAACCAATAATTCTTTATATTTGATAGCTGATATATATAAGCTGAAATCTAAAAGTCTTTCAATCCTTTTTGAGAGCCTGATTATAAAAACAAAAATCTCACCATTAAAATCCATGTCTCAAGCACACAATTATGATGATGTTCTCATTATAGCCGATATGACAGATTTGTGTTGCGCTGTATATGAATGAACTGTATTTCTTGTTTGAAAATGATTCCAATCATATTTCAAGCAATTCATAACCATCATGTTGAACAGTGCGCATCTGAAGTGTCTCAGCTGAAGGAAATAATACATTATTTATTGGCTTTATTATATCAGCCACATGTTCTAATCAGGCCAATAATGATGAAATCAAAAATGAACTTATATGTCCCGATATATATCGTGCATCCCTAATTTTTGAATGAATTTAAGCTCTGGACTCAGAGGAGCAGATTCATGTGTGAAAATGATTCTTCATGCTTTTCCCAACTATTCTTTCACAATCTGAGCCTGATGAATCTTGACATTGTCATCCTGGAATATGGATGATGTTTCTTCTTATATGGTTGTTTAAGAAATGAAAAGCTACACACTCCATCAGTTAGGGTTAGAAGAACTGATGCCAAACATATAACATGCTCAACATAATAATCACTGCAATAATGATCCAATCATAAACTCTTAAACATTTGCCTATTTTAATCCAAACAGCAGATTTATATTTATATATATATATATATGTATGTATATATATTTGTATTTGTGCTGGGCAACAATTAATTGCATCCAAAATAAAAGTGTGTGTGTGTGTGTGTGTGTGTGTGTGTGTGTGTGTGTGTGTGTGTGTGTGTGTGTGTGTGTGTGTGTGTGCTGTGTATAATTATTTTGTGTATATATAAGTACACACATATGCATGTATTTATTTAAGAAATATGTGCATGTATATTGTATATATATGTATGCATAATTTATATTCTATATAAATATAATTTTTTATATAAATAAAACATTTTTCTTAAATATATGCATGCATATGTGCTTTGTTCTTCATTTTTAATAACAAAGAAAATAATGACATAGATTTTTATCTTCGCCACTTTGGCTTAAATGTCTGCCATTCTTTTGTATTTCATTACCTAAGGCTTTGTTTTTAAAATAGGGACATTAGTTTGGCTGTAATGCTCAGTCACTTGCAAAATAGTAAAACCAACATGAAAAAGAATCGTGATTTTATATTTTTGCCATATCGCCCACCCCTAATATGTGACCCTGGACCACAAAACAAGTCACATGGGTCAATTTTAAATAAGCTTTCCATTGATGTGTGGTTTGTTAGGATAGGACAATATTTGGTCGAGATACAACTATTGTAAATCTGGAATCTGAGGATGCAAAAAAATCGAAACAATTGAGAAAATCTCCTTTAAAGTTGTTCATTTATGTTGGCGATTGTGCAGCATTCACTCACACAAATACATGTTTTATATATTTACGGTAGGAAATGTACAAAATATCTTCATGGAACATGATCTTTACTGAATATCCTAATGATTTTCAGCATAAAAGAAAAACTGATAATTTTGACCCATAGAATGTAGGGGTGGCACGGTACATGAAAAAACATCCGAACCGTTCGGTTCGCTTGTCTCGGTTCGGTGCGTGTGTGCGTCGCGCGGTTCGCACGGTTCGACGCATGCGCAATGTAGCCTTGTGCCCGTGCTACTGCTAATACAATGCTAAATCATAAATCAGACAAATGTAGAATAACATTACAATGTCCAGCAATCGATTTAAATAGTACACTGGGTTTACTTAGACATTTAATGAGATCAACTCCACTAGGCTATATGTTGTTTTTTTCACGTGAATAAATAGGCTACATAGATCGACTGTTCCACGTACCGGTATGTACTTTAATGGTCCAGTGGCAGAACTTGCCAAGCGTGTCAAAGGTTCTGAGTTCTAATCTGCACTCGTATATATTTTTCTTTTTCATCAAAACCGATTATGTTTATCAGCGGTTGTATATCAAGCAGGGACAGATTTGTATGAATTTTGTTTTGTGATTTCATCGGAACGAATAGAGTAGCCTAGAGTCTCCTCAACGGACTGAAGCGCGCGTCTGAGTGAAGAATGTGCGGCCGCTGCGGTGTGTGCGCGAGCCACGAGAACACTGTATCAGCGCCACTGATCGCAACGGCAACGAGCACTTTGATCACTTGATTAAAAAAAACACATTTCAGCGCTAGATTGCTTCTTATTTAACAAACGAACGAAACGAATACTTTGCTAGTTAACTGGAAATGTTTTATTTATTTGTATTGGTACATCCGTGCTGGGACATAATATCAACCCTGGCAAAAAGTGGTGACAAATAACTGTCCGACACAGCCCACGGGAAATGAGAAGCTGCGTTTTGCAAACACACCCCATTTATGAAATTAATTAATTAATAATTAGATAATTCAGCTATATATCATATGCTGAAGTAAATTTTTGGAGTGTTAAAGATTAAAAGAAAAAACAACAACAAGAACCGTACAGAACCGAAAACCGTGACCCTAAAACCGTGATACGAACCGAACCGTGGGTTTTGTGAACCGTGCCACCCCTAATAGAATGTATAGTTGGCTATTGCCACAGATATACCCGTGCAACTCGTGACTGGTTCTGTGGTCCAGGGTCACACATGTAGTAACTCATCTCTGTTTTCCCCAGACTGAAGTGGTGAATCTGTGAGCAGACGTCAGGAGAATGTTTAACCCTCATCAGCACCAGCAGCAGCAGCAGCAACAGCAGCATCAGTTTCAGCAACATCTGCGTCAGCTCCAACAGCTGTTTCAGCATCAGACTCCTCCACCTCCTCCTCCACCGCCTCCACCTCCACAGCCTCCACCCGCACATCACATCTCACACCACCACCAGACGGCACGGTGCGCTTCACAAATGCACATCTCAGAGTCGTGTTTAATGGAAGCATATGGGAAGCAATATTCAATTTGAAATGTAATATGCAAAATGGCAATGCATTTCTGTATTTAAATTTACATTTGTGCAACGTTTGGTGCAAAATAAAAAGGAAAATATTATATAATTCACATTTGCCATTTCATAGTTTTAATATGTAAATTGAATGCATATTTTAACGCTTTATAAGTTGCAAAATGAAAATGTATTACAGAAATGATTAGACATGTTTTAACATGTTCAAGCAAAAACTGTAGCAAAATGATCATTTAAATGTTATTTTTCCTTAATTGTATTTTCATTAAATGTCCCGCAATGAATGTTGCAAAATTCAATGTGTAAATGTAAATTTAAATACACTAATGCATTGTCATTGTGCACATTACATTTCAAATTGAATATTGCTTCCCATATGCTTCCATTTTTTTATCGACCATAGTCAATAATTTGATTTTATGCTATAACAGGTCCTGAATTTCGGCACGGGATTGCGGGTGTCACACATATTTTCCTGCAGGTTCCCGCGCTTATAATGCAGGATATTCCCTCAAACGTTTATGCACTAGCGTGTAGGTTGAGTGAGTAAAGGAATGCACACAGAATCAGTCATCTGGCTCTCTCACAGCAACATGACTGCTTTCTAGGGGTGTAACGATGCCCTCATGTCACGATTCGATACATATCACCAAACTGAACTCACGATACCATATTATTGCGATACTCCCAAGACATTTGGTTAAAGGTAAATTTGGTATTAGATTGTGTGTCTAAATGAATAGTCTTGGACTTGGTGCTGAAACCCAAAGCACAGGACAATAGAGACGCCAGAATAACAATATTCATGATTCTGAAGCTGAAAATACTGAATTATTTTAAACGAATATTGCACTCTTTCACTGACTAGATCTACTTAAAATAATCTAGGCCACTTTTAACTGGTAACATCGGACATTTGGCATCATTAGGATCCAATAAATATTCCCCCATTGCATTATTATACATTAACTTCAACATTATATAGTAGTTTAATGTAGTACTGACACTAAAACTCCTCGCACAGTCATTTTTATTTTGGGTGATCTATACACAATACATATTGTTGCATTTTTGTATTACTTTCTTGACACTTTTCATGAATGCAGTACAAATCTCATAGTCTTTATCGAGAGAATCATTCGATGTTATGTTATTACAGGTCCTGAATTCCGGCACGGGATTGCAGGTGTTGCACATAGTTTATAATTCCCACAGATGTTTAACCACTAAAGCGTGACGTTCAGTGAGTAAAGGAATGCAGACCAAATCAATAATTTGAAAGCTTTCTGTGAGACATAATTTCCCAAACTATGTGATGATTCAGAGGTCCCTCTTCTTAAAGGGATAGTTCACCCTAAAATGAAAATCAAGTCATGATTTACTCACCCTGCTGTCGTTCTAATGTATTACGCCCTTCTTTCTCTCTGAAAAGCGACCGGCATCAAGCTTTAATAATGAAAAGACACCGAAGAATCACAGAATGATCCCATGTGACACGTGTCATATATTTCAAGTGTTCTGGGGGTTTATGATGGGGTTTGGTGAAAAACAAACGGAAGTTTAATGTTCTTGTCCGAATACCAAATACCAAACGTGGCTTTGCGCATTTTTTCCCATTTATTTTGACAATTTTTCACCATTGCATAAAATAGTTAAAATGTGCTTTTAAATATTTTGTCTTGCTCTTCAAAGAAAAAAAGATATTACAAACATTGTATTTAGTTTCAATAACTAATAGTTTCAATGGACTTAAAGGATTAGTTAACTTTCAAAAAAGATTTTGCTGATAATTTCCTCACCCCGATGTCATCCAAGATATCCATGTCTTTCCTCCTTCAGTCGAAAAGAGGTTTTTGAGGAAAACATTCCAGGATTTTTCTACACAGAATGGACTTCAATGGCAACCAACTATACCAATGTCCAAAAAAGGTTCAAATGTCCGTCTCAATGCAGCTTCAAAGTCTCGACACGATCCCAGCCAAGAAATAAGAGTCTTATCCAGCGAAACGATCGGTCATTTAGTAATAAATTAAAACAAAGATGTCGGACGATTTTGAAGTCAGAGGAGAAAATGAGATGGAATTTTTCGCCCTTCCCTTCCTTTCTGAACCGGAGTACAAAGACAAATAACTTAGATGACGTGACGCTTGACCTTTCTAACGTGATGACGCAATGCGTGGCGCATCTCAGAGATGGTACACGACGAGCATTAGTGGTTAAAAAGTATATATTTATATTTGATTTTTAGAAAATGAACGATCGTTTGCCTAGATAAGACTCTTATCTCTCGGCTGGGATCGTGTCGAGACTTTGAAGCTGCATTGAGACGGACATTTGAACCTTCTGTGAACACTGGGATAGTTGGTTGCCATTGAAGTCCATTCTGTGTAGAAAAATCCTGGAATGTTTTCCTCAAAAACCTCTTTTCAACTGAAGAAAGAAAGACATGGATATCTTGGATGACATCGGGTAAATCAAGTAAATTATCAGCAAACATTTTTTTTTAAAGTGAACTAATCCTTTAAATTCATTATTTATCGGCTTCAATATATCAGGCCAATTATTCATTAAAAATGTATCATGAATATCGGCTGATACCGTTACAGTGGCCGATATAGCGTACATCCCAATGAACAATATTTTCTGAAGGTTAAGCAACTCTTTCTGACCCATTAAAATGTATAATATTCATAAACATTTTGGTAACACTTAACAATAAAGTTCATTAGTTAATGTAACTAACATGAAATAACCATGAGGAATACATTTGTTACTGTAGTTAATAAAAATCCAGCTGTTCATGTTTTAATGTTAACAAGATTTTAATAATGTATTAGTATAATATGCTGTATATGTGCAGTTCATTATTAGTTAATGTTGACTAATGAACCTTATTTTTTTTATAATAATGCTTTTTACATTGAACTAAGAAATATGCCTGAGTTGGTTACACTTTATTTTAAGGTGTCATTGTTACAGTGTAATTATATATTTAAGTACTGAGTAATATTAATCAACTACTACATGTACTTACTATAGGGTTAGGGTAGGATTAGGGTTTGGTTGAGGGTTAGTTGCATGTGATTATGCATAAGTTACTGTTATTACTATGGTAAGCATATGTAGCAGGACACGGTAAAATCAGTGAGTTTATGTGTTGTGTTTGTGTTGTGGTTAAACAGGTCTATGGCTCCGGCTCCTCCGTCTGCTCGTATGGTGAACCTCTGCTCCGCCACTCAGACCATCATCGGACACAATCCCATGCTGCAAGGGGCTCTGCTCATGCAACAGATGCAGGGTAAGCTGAGCCACATGCTTTACCATGTCATCCTGATATAGCAAGCACTATATTAAGACACATGTAGTCCCTTAAGACGCCTGACAAGACTGACTGAACCATAAACAAGTTTTTTCACAAAAGCCGGTATTGTCCGCTGTCAAGGCATCGCGAGTTCATGTTTTACAGCAGAAACAGACAAGCAGTCGTCGCACCCTTGTTGGTGAACACAACACGATAAGTCCGACTCAGCGCGCAGTATTCAGGTCAGATGTCACTTTGTAAAGACGCGCTGGCTAAGAGGAGTTTGGTCAAAGCTGACTAAAAGTGATCGAGGATGGATAATTTCAATGAACTTGATGAACCCGTGATATCTTCTTCGGGCGTAAAAGGAAAATAAAAGCTGAAACATTTTCACGGACCCTTACTAAAGCAGCTCGTTTAGTGGCGAGGGAAAAGCTCTCTGTACTGCGTGTACGTTAATCACAACAACAAAGTTTGACAGGCGTCTATGTCAGCTGAGGAGATTAACGTTACAAAGATTAACCGAGTGTTGTATTATTTATCATAGCAATTACTTGGTTTTGTTTGACTCAGAAAGATGAAATGTTAATGTATCTGCTCTGCAAAAAAAAAAAAAACTTTTAACATATTAAAGCATACTTTCAATTAACTTTAATTTTGTAATTTACCTGTATTTTTTAAGTTATTATTATTATTAATCAAAACAACCCAGCTGCAGTTTGATTGATATTACTTGGAATGCACAATAATAATAAAAAAACATGATTTATGAAAATGAACAAGAACGGAGTACTTGCAAATTACCTCTTCTGCAATTTTCAAAGAGCTTAATTAAACGTTCATGTTATATATTTTGGTTGCATTTGTGAGTTAATAAAAATGTAACTGATGTGCAAGCCTGCATTTATTTGATAAAAAATACAGAACATTTTTTAATATTGTGATATATTATTACAATTTAAAATAATTGGTTTTCAATTTATTATACTTTAAATTATCATTTATTTCTGTGATGCAAAGCTGAATTTTCAGGATCATTACTCCAGTCTATCACATGATCCTTTAGAAATCATTCTGATATGATGATTCATTATCAAAGTTGGAAACAGTTCTGCTGCTTAATATTTTTTCATAACCTGTGATACTTTGATGAATAAAAAGTAAAAAAATAAAAAAATAAGCAAATGTTTAAAAATAGAAATCTTTTGTAACAGCAATATACACTACTGGTCAGTCATTTGGGGTCAGTAATTTTTTTCTTTCTTTTTTTGAAATAAATCAATACTTTTATTCAGCAAGGATGTGTTAAATTGATTAAAAAAAAGTGATAGTAAAGAAGATTTATATTATTAGAAAATATTTTTTTATTTTGAAAAAATGCAGTTCTTTTTAACCTTTTATTCATCAAATATATTAGGCAGCAGAACTGTGTCCAACACATGATTTCTAAAGGATCATGTTATAGACTGGATGTCACATGTGACACTGAAGACTGGAGTAATGATGCTGAAAAATCAGTTTTGCATCACAGAAATAAATTATTTTTAAAAGTATATTGAAATTGAAACCAATTATAACATTAAAAATGATCATATGTCGGCTGATACCGATACGGTGGCCGATATATCATACATCCCAATTATCAATATTTTCTGAAAGTTAAGCAACTCTTTCTGACCCATTAAAATGTATAATTTTGCACTGATGTTCATAATGTTATATTACATAGAACATTTTGGTAAACACTTAACAATAAGGTTCATTAGTTAATGTATTAACCCTCTGAGGTCTGAGCTGTTTTCTGGCCCTGGAGGTGTTCTGACATGCTCTGACATTTGTGCTTATTTCTGTTACTAGTGACATTTTCATGGCTAAAGTCTTATTACACTGTATTTAGCACAAACTCTGCTACAATAATATATCAGCAGCATGTATGTAAAAGTTTGTAGTTTTGAGATAATGACATTTATGCGTGGTTTGTGATAATACCAAAAAAAATTGTCACTGAAATAAGGCCATGAAACCCATACTGATTATTTCTTCACAAGACTTTTGAAAATTGTATGACATAGCCTAGAATATTTGCTCCAAAACTATGTGAAAATCACCCTGACTGCTCATTCAGATAAGACAATATATTGATTTAAAATTTCTAAAACGTGTTTTGTGTGAAGAGCCATATGCGAAGAGGCGTGATCATCTCATGAATATGTAAGCTTTTCACACCTGAGAAAGACAAAGACACTCCCCTAACTGCCCTATTAGGAGCGATCAGGCCCTGTCATTCAGAGCAACCTTGCACAAAGAATGAGGAGATTTAAAAAAGAATGGCTTTTAGATTGTTTGGATTTATTTACAACACAACATAATCCAAAAATACACAACAAATGACAAAAGAGCACATTGAAAACAATGATCCAAAGACAGAGACCTTTGTGCCATTCCTAAAAACATTGTACATACCTTTCATTTCCAAGGTGTTTGATTTTCACTTTACCATGTTCATGTACAGAGACTCATGTGAATGTTGAAGTCAGCAGGACTCAGTTGCATCTGGTCCCTGAAAGAAAAGAAAAAAAGTGAACATACTGGTATCAAGAGAAACTAGGCCTGCACGATTTTGGGAATACATTTGAGATTTTTCTGGTTAAAATTGCTTTTTAAAATTCACAGAATACACACACACACACACAAATGTTTCCAACAATATATAATATAATGAACAGCATGTTTGTTGTGCCTTGTAGGCATAAGCTATGTGCAGTACTGCATAAAATAATTATAACAATAACCTATAGCAGCCTATAAATCTTCCAAAAGATTTCAGTAACAATGCTAGAGAAAAATATATTGATTATCATATGTTACTTCAAATGTTTCCATTCATTATGATGATATGAAATGAGATAATAGTAAAAACATAAAGCCTAATGTTTGGTGCATTTTTCCTTTCAAACGCAATCGCCCCAAAATATGATACATTCAAACGCACAGCGCGCTCCAAAATATGATACATTCAAACCCACAGCGCGCTCCAAAATATGATACATTCAAACGGGATCGCGCTCCAAAATATGATACATTCAAACGGGATCGCGCTCCAAAATATGATACATTCAAACCCACAGCGCGCTCCAAAATATGATACATTCAAACCCACAGCGCGCTCCAAAATATGATACATTCAAACCCACAGCGCGCTCCAAAATATGATACATTCAAACCCACAGCGCGCTCCAAAATATGATACATTCAAACCCACAGCGCGCTCCAAAATATGATACATTCAAACGCCATCGCGCTCCAAAATATTAAACATTATGGTTATACATATCTATGTTTGAGCAGATATCCACAAACAGTATTTAACAGTAAACACGGGTCTAAATAGTATAATATTCACCATATATCTAGCAACAGTTCAACTGCAATGTGAAGTTTATGCAACAATACCATAAACTAATAAGTAAGAATTTCTTACCTTACATCTTTCTTGTCTTCAAATCGCGTTCTTCTTCTTCTGAGGTAAATCCAATGTAAGCTCAAACTCGACGAAAAGCAGAGACTTGTGAAGTGTTTTGGTGTTTTGTGTTTGAGGTAACGAGGGCGTTCGCGTCCCATGTGGAGATTTGCATGTGAATCTCTTTTGCGCGAGTGGGCGTGGCCGAATTAAAAGTAATTAGCAAGCGTTTGAGATACTGGACATCCTGTTGGTTTTATACAAATGACTTAAACAGAGAATATTTATTTTCAGTTTGAATCCGATCATTTAAAAGTACACACTTAAATGTGTATAAAGGTATATGGCTCATAAATGTGTGAGAAGTATTCGCTGAGTTTTGATTCAGTTTATAGACGTGCTCAAGAAAAAAAAGTTCACCGCGACGGAGAGGCAGAACGCACACCCTGTTTATTTTCTTTATTTTACAAAAGCACAATGTTTTGATTTGATTGTAAGTGGACACATACAAAAGTAGAAATATCACAGATTCTTTTTTTATATTTCTTTTTTCTGTATAACCATAAATGACGGAGTAATTTAAGTTTATTGTACTACAATGTGAAGAAAATCCAGCAAAACGCGGGGGCGCGTTTGCCGACCTCAGAGGGTTAACTAACATGAACTAACCATGAGGAATACATTTGTTATGCTTCAATACTATTTTGCTTCAAATCAAAGTTTGTAGTGTTTTGATTCACCTAATCGCTGATTGGCTTTGTTCATGGCTTATAACGCTTTTACAAAGACTTTTTAAAAATCCCTATGGGAAAACTCTTAAATCGAGTTAAATCGGTATTGCGCTATATTAAAAATTCATATCATATCAAAAATAAACACCTGTATTCGGTATGAACCGCTAACCGGCCAGCACTAGTTGGTCGTGGTGTTGTGATTGGTGACGTGCTGATTGATTTCTCTCCTGTGTGAAGCAGGAAGCATGCGTGGCTTTGCGATGGGTGGACAACAGTTCCCTCAGTTCTTCAGTCCCGGATCCAGAGCGTCTCTCCTCGGGCCCGTTCCAATGGGAGTCGCCATCAAAACTCCACACATGGGATTCCCACGACATTTCAATCCACACGCGCGCTATTTCAACAATGTAAGTGGGCTAGAGCTGCGCCATCATGATTAAACTGATCATGACAAGTTTTTACATTTCATCAGAATTATTGCACTTTCACTTTAGCGTAAATCAAGAGAACATCAATTTGCATTGTTTATCTCATCTACTTTCCATCTAGTTTATCATATAAATTACCAATCTTTACATTATGAATGGAACAACATATGTGACCATGGACCACAAAACCAGTCACATGGGTCACAATTCTGAAATTGAGATTTATACATCATCTGAAAGCTGAATAAATAATCTTTCCATTGATGTGTGGTTTGTTAGGATAGGACGATATTTGGTCGAGATACAACTATTGTAAATCTGGAATCTGAGGATGCAAACAAATCGAAACATTGAGAAAATCTCCTTTAAAGTTGTTCATTTATGTTGGCGATTGTGCAGCATTCACTCACACAAATACATGTTTTATATATTTACGGTAGGAAATTTACAAAATATCTTCATGGAACATGATCTTTACTAAATATCCTCATGATTTTTGGCATAAAAGAAAAATCGATCATTTTGACCCATAGAATGTATTGTTGGATATTGCCACAGATATACCCGTGCGACTCGAGACTGGTTTTGTGGTCCAGGGTCACATATATGGAACAACAAGAAGTTACTTTTAAAGGGACAGTTCACCCAAAAATGAAACTCAAGTCATCGTTTACTCTGAATATTCATTATTCACTCGCCCTCATGTGGTTTCAAACCTGTATGAGTTTCTTTCTTCTGCTGAACACAAAAGATATTGAAGAATGTCACATTTAGTTGTTTTTTTTCCATACTATGGGAGTCGATGGGGCTCGTCAAATGTTTGGTTATAAGCATTCTTATGAAATATCATCTTTTATGTTCAACGAAAGTAAGAAACTCGCACAGGCTTGGAAAAACATGAGGGCGAGTAAATTATGAAAAACTTTCATTTTTGGATGAACTGTCCCATTAAATAAAAAAACTGGGCAAGAACTGTATTTATTGAAGAGAAAACCTCTGATTACAGGATTTAAACTCTTAAATCTGGCAACTGCACGCATGAAAGCTCGTAGAGGCTTGTTACCAATGCCAGATAACGCAAATGTCAAATAATAAATAAATAAAGCACTTTTAGGATTAATAACCAGCGGGTAAATATCGCAGATGATTATTAATTGAGATAATTAATTAATTGATTGACAAAAGCACATCACAACTAAAATACAGTTTTTTCATGCAGTTGTATTAGTGATTAGGATTTGAACTTCATCACTTAAATAGTTATTTAAGTATATTTTTCTGACACGCATAGATACATTTTTAACAAATAAATTACATATTTGTTAAAATCGTGTTATATTTGGTAAATCTGTGTCTATCTGAACATCCACAGGAGTTTCAGGCACGTCAGCCAGACAGAAAGAGGGAGATTGAGCAGAAACCAGCGGGAAGCAGCAACAGCCAATCAGAAGCCAGCAGCAGCAGCAGTAGCAGAGGTATTTGGAGGACAAATATATTGTTACCAGCTCTCTGTCTATTTGCTGTCAAAAATGTTGTGCATGAACAAAATGTATACAGAAATCATGCAATCATCACAAAAAAAGGGGGTAATATTTTTACAAATTCTACAAAACATGTGTTTTCTGAAAAATAATAATTAGCAGCATAGTTTCCCTTTTATACATTATACTGTTCAAAAAGTTTGGCCACAAAAATATGAACTGTTTTCAACACTGATAATAATCATAAATGTTTCTTGATCATCAAATCATCATATTAGAGTGATTTCTGAAGGATCATGTGACACTGAAGACTGGAGTAATGATGCTGAAAATTCAGCTTTGATCACAGGAATAAATTACACTTTACTAGATATTCACATACAAAATAGTTATTTTAACATTATAATAATATTTCACAATTTTTACAGTATTTTCGATCAAATAAATGCATGCTTGATGAGCAGAAGAGATTTTTTCAGAAAAAATAATAATAATAATTCTAAATTAATTTTTTAAGAAAAAAAAAAGTTTGGCTTCTTTTTATCCGAATTAATAAAAAGTAGACAATACCGAGATATATATTGTATATCACCATTCAGCCCAAAAATACAGAGATTTTTAATGTATTTTTTTGTTCAACCCTAACAAAAAATATGTTGAGGTCATATATGAAGGTCATGTGATCAGTCATGTGATCCATCTCTGATCTGTGCTTTGATGTGAACAGCAGATGAAGCTGCTGCCGTGGCCGATCCAGGGTGTCACGAGTCTTCAGAACCGCCTGATGAACCAGCGGCCAAAAAACACAAAACTGACGAGTCCGTGACTTCAAATCTGTGAGTTTGTTATA
The DNA here is from genome assembly GCF_965113295.1 of Leuciscus leuciscus. Lineage (NCBI taxonomy): Eukaryota > Metazoa > Chordata > Actinopteri > Cypriniformes > Leuciscidae > Leuciscus > Leuciscus leuciscus. The sequence goes on from NC_138729.1 coordinate 52,367,462, forward strand.
AAAAGTCATGAAATCACACTTTACTTTCCAAATTCATTTCTGGTCTAATCGAGAATGATTCATCAGTGCACCTCAGTGGAAATAATTGATGTCTTAATCTTAATCATCAAGAATATAAGATCATACAGGCTGATTTAATCCTTTGTTTATATGTATTTGATGTATTTTTATGATGTGTTTTCTGTTCTGGTGCAGGTCAGAGGAGACAGATTTAGCTCAAAACACTGAATACAAGAGCCCAGATCCTGCAGGTAAGGGAGGATTTCTCCTGTAATCATCATCATCACTGTGTTGAGGGATAGTCTGGGTATTTTCAACATGAATTGGCTGGACATCACTTTTGGCCACTGCTGCATATAGAAATATTGTATATAAATAGCATTAAAAAGCATTACATTTTAATCCTACAGGCATTAAAAATGTAGATATAGTTTTGAAGAAAATTGTATAATATCAACAATATTTATCCAGACATCATTATTTGTATTAGTATCAGTGAGACCGACCTTCATTCATAAAAAAGATGCCATTAGACAAGTATTTAAAATATACTGTATGCTTTTTCTACATTAATTAGGTTAATTAACATTAATTAACTGTGAAATTATTACACTATAAAATATATAAACTAGATATAAACCTACAAAAATGTAAGTGTTTTTAATTGCGATTAATCACAGATTTTTTTTTTTTAAATAGTTACTTTTTTAAATCGATTGACAGCACAAATATATATATAATATCTGTTGTTAGTCATGGATCATGTATGGCATAAAAATAAAAAAAAGGCATTAAAAATAAAATAAAAATGGCTTTAAAAATAAAATAAAAATGGCATTAAAAATAAAATAAAAATGGCATTAAAAAGCATTACATTTAATTTGAAGAAACTTGCAGAAACCCTAATATAATATTTTAACTATTTTTTTTGTAATGATACTAAAATCACCAGTAGGTGGTGACAAGTCTGTTAATGTGAGTCATTGAATCATTCATTCAAGCAATTTGTCAAAAATGGCCGATTCGTTCAGAAACGATGCAAGTTGTTTGTCTTTATGAATGAGTTATTGAATCATTCACTCAATCGATTCATTAAAAAATGCAGATTCATTCAGTAACTAGGCAGATGTGTGTATTCATATCTAGAAAAGAAGCACTCATGTATATCAATCAACATGTATATCATCTATGGCCTGGTGTCAACTACAAAATTATTTCTTTCTAAATGTGTGAAAATACTATTACATTAAAGTTTACAACTGAACCTATTCTCCTGTAAACAAAAAGTGTTATTTGATAATTCTGTAGAATTGTCCTGCAGAATGTCCTAACCAGGCGTGACCAGTGTTATTTTTGTATTATTGAGATTCTATTATAGTTTTATTAACACTATTAATAAACAACATTATGATTGTCGGGTCACGCAGCATTTTCTCTTGTCTCTGCGTACATGTTGTGTTTCTGAGGTGGAAAAACTCTTCTAGACGGATGAACTTCTGATTGTGTGTTATCAGTGTGTGTGAAATCCTGATATGAATGTGTGTGTGTGTGTGTGTGTGATGTGTTTCAGACTGCACACTGCAGGAGGGAGGCAGTGTCGACGGGCCGGTCGCCGCTGAAGCCGATGAACAGAGTCAAGTGGCCAAGGTTGGTACCATCATCTCTGTGTGACCCCGGATGCTCTTCCCATAGAGATCATTATGGAGATGTGTGTCTATGTGGACGAAATCAGCACTAGGGTTGGGTATTGTTTGAATTTTTACCAAAAAGGTTAAAAAAAAACTAAAAACTTGGATATCATTCACATTTATTTTAAGTCTTATTGCAAAACATTTAATTGTAGCTGAATACCATAAACAAAAATCATGCCTAACTCATATAATTTCAAGCATTATTAAAGACAAGTAAGCACTCAGTAATAAAAAAAGAATAAATAAATAAAATTAGCAATCACAACAAATAAATACAACTGGACCAAAGATATGTTTGAAATAAACAGTGTTTTAAGATGCAGGTGCACAAACTAATCAAATGTAAAATAACACTGCACTTTATAAATACAATATACATTACAAATATAGTTAGAAAAGTTTTTCAGTCTAAAAAAGCGAGTGATTTTGCTCTTTGTCTTTTGTTTGATTAGTGTTATTATAGAGACGACAGCAGGAATATTAGTGTTATTATAGAGCAGGAATATTAGTGTTATTATAGAGCAGGAATATTAGTGTTATTATAGAGACGACAGCAGGAATATTAGTGTTATTATAGAGACGACAGCAGGAATATTAGTGTTATTATAGAGCAGGAATATTAGGCTGCTGTCACTTTAAGAGCTGCACAATATAGTCACACACGCCCTCAGCACTGAAAACAGTGCACGGGTCGTCTTGCACTTGAATGGTTTAAAGTCAAATTAAAATGCACACAAAGGAATCATTAAGAGGAATCGAAATATTAATTTTAGAACAAGTATCCAATTCCTGACCTCAAGGATTCGATTTTTTTCGATTCCCAAACCTAATTAACGCCATACTAAAGGATTTTTAGTGGTTAGTTAGGGTTAGCATCACTATTACTGTTCCTAATAGTTAGTTACTAATTTTAAATATTTGTATTTTTTTATTTTACCTTTTATAAGGCCACTTTTTTCTAATCTTAAATTAAATGCATGTATATTTAATCAAATTTAATTCGAATAATCAAGACACTATAGGGCTGGTACCAATAAAATGGAATCAGTATCAACAAAATCCATCTTTGAACTGCACAAGTGGCACAAAAGCTGCATCTGAAGTGGCATTTCAATGCATGTATTGCTCAGAGGGACATGAATGCATTTATTCTGAGGTAACAAATGCATAAATAATGAGATTGATGCTTTAAATATAAACTTTTGACAAAAATATTGAAATGTGAAATAATGGAAATTGTTATATAATATTTGGGGATATTTGTTTTGAATGACAGTACAATCTCAATTAAACCATCAAAATATGAGGAAAATATATATATATATTTTTTTTAATGTTTAAAAAATGAGGCAAGAACAAAACATTAAACTAATCTAAATTATTTGGCAAAAAAATAAATAAATACAGCTACAGGTTTTATTTTACTATGCCAAAAAAAACAGGAAAAATCATAAATTGACTACAACATAATCGGTTATTAATATTTTGCTGGTTCTGCCGTTTTTGCATCTGTTCATAATTACTTTGTGATAAATTATGTATTATGTCCCACAATTTGGCAAATAAAAATGTCAAATAAAATTACACTAAAACCACCAGTGTTGGTGACAAGTGTCATGACATCATTAATCATTAAAATCATTAAAAATGATTAAAATCATTAATTCAATCGATTCGTTCAAAAATGAAGATTCATTCAGTGATGAAGCAGATGTGGGAAGTCTTATCTAGAAAAGAAGCACTCATATTTTCATCAGATAGTATAAAAATTAGGGATGCATGATATATCGGCCACCATATCAGTATCAGCCGATATATGTTTATTTTTGATGTTATCGGTCAGATAAGAAATTTTGTTAAAGCCGATAAATAATGTATTATTTCCTTCAGCTGAGACACTTCAGATGCGCATGATAAAACTATCATGAGAACATTATAATTGTGTGTTTGGGACATGGATAAAACTTTTGTTTTTGTAATCAGGCTCTCAAAAATGATATAAAAATTTGGATTTAGATTTATCGGCCAATATATCGGTTATCGGGTTTTAAATATAACGAATTATCGGTTATCGGTACCGGCTAACATTTTCATATCGGCGCATCCCCAATAATAATGTCTTTTTGTTTGATATTCCTCAGCAGGTCGAACATACAGAAGCTCCAGATAAAGGAGTGGAACAGCAGAACAGTGACGGTCCAGATGACGCCATCGTCTCCGATTCAGTGCCAGAGGTCGAGGAGGTCAAGGAGACTAGCGCTCACGAGGAGGTCAAAGAGACTAGCGCTCACGAGGAGGGAAATGACGAAGGGCTGGAGACCTCCAACAAGTTCTTCTGCTACATTTGCAACATCACTTGCCATAACCAGCAAGTATGTAGTACGAAGAAGCATTCGTGATAATATCAAAAAATCAGCTCATTCTACCTATAAGAACAACATAACATAAAAACTAGAGAAGAAAATATCAACTTTTTCTAAAGTAAATTGCCTTAATTAAGACCTATGATGCTTCTTTCCATGTTCATCTTTCTTTTCGTCGTTTTGCTTCTCCAGTAAATGCATCTTGATTTAAGAATGTTTAGATATCGTGCTGGAAAACAAGACAGAAACACCAAGGGCCGGTTTCACAAAGATAGACTTTGACTGTGGCTTAGATATAGTAGATAGTCAGACTTCAGATAGACATCTAAATCAGACCGTTGCACAAAGCACTTAAGACTCTGACTATCTTAAGTAGGACTACACTGCAATGCATTCTGGGTAAAATAAGACTCTTTTCAAAACAAAAAACATGGCGGATCGAGTAAGCGCGTTCACCCGCTCAGTGCAGTTTACCCCAGCGGAACATATGTGTGTGTTGGAGGAGTATAACAGTTACAAGGACATTTTACTTGGGAAATTTAGCGGAGAATGTAGTAACAAGAAGAAATGTTTAAATTATGAGCCATTTTCCCTTTTCTTTTGGCTGTTTGTAATGTAACTGATTGTTACTGCTGGTTGCCACGGTAACAGAGTCTTAGATCTAAGTTAGCCTGGGGGTAAGGTGTCTGGGGGTAAGTTAGCCTGGGGGTAAGGTGTCTGGGGGTAAGTTAGCCTGGGGGTAAGTTAGCCTGGGGGTAAGTTAGCCTGGGGGTAAGGTGTCTAATTTTTTTGGTCTAAATTAAGTCAGTCTTTATTTTTGTGAAACAGTCTAACTTGCATTAGACTAGACTATGAGCACATTATAGACTTGTCTAACACACTTGTCTAAGACCGGTCTAAAATAGCTTTGTGAAACCGGCCCCAAGTAAGAAAATGATTATTACAAAATGTGCAGCACAAGTCTGTCATATCGGCTACATAAAATTATCATGAGAAGAACATCATTATAATTGTGTGTTTGGGACATGGATTTTAATGGTGAGACTTTTGTTTTTGTAATCAGGCTCTCAAAAATTATATAAAAACTTGAATTTAGATTTATCGGCCGATATATCGGTTATCGGCTTTCAAATATAAAGAATTATCGGTTATCGGTATCGGCCAAAATTTTCATAGCAGTGCATCCCTAATTATTACTATGCAGGGTGATGGTTCATAGTTAATAATATAATAATAATAAACTTTATTTTATTTAGCGCCTTTAAAAGTTGCATCTCAAAGCGCTTTACAAAGACATACAGAAAAAAATATTTTGTGATATTCATTAGTTGAAATCTTGTGTGCGCAGAATTTCCAGAGCCATATGAACGGACTGACGCACCAGCAGAAGATGATGGAGATCCAGCACATGAGTAACGCGTGTCTCGTCACGCTTCTGCCGCGAGTCCAGGAGTCCCTGCAAGGAGCGCGCAAAGACGGGTGAGTTTCATTTACGCTTAACTTCTACATCATGTGGTGTCTGTAGGGCTGGGACAATACATCGATGCATCACGATTCTCTCTCAAATCGATTCTGAGTTTAGTTTTTAACAGCAGAAGAAGTGTGTGCTCTAGAAACGGATGTAATCTGCTGGCTTCCAATGCCTTACACACACCACTTTCTATAAAATAATCAATCATAAAGTTCAAAAAGGTTGGAGCGAATTACAAGGGTATTTACCACTGGGCTGATTACATTAATCTCGCGTCATGCTGTTAAAAACTAGCCTAGATCTGCTGTTAAAAACTAAGCTCAATTGATTTGCGATGCATTCGGAAAAAATTGGAATCGATCCACGAATCGCGATGCCTTGATATATTGCCCCAGCCCTAGGTCTCTGTATCTTAGAGAGCAAATACATCATTGATTTTCACACATGCTTCACATTGCCTGACCCGTTCCAGTGAGAAGAGACCCGGCCTGCAGAGATGGTGCTCCACCTGCCAGACTCACTTCACCAGCAACGTCATGGAGCATCGCAGGACCAGGGAGCACAAGGTGAACTATTCCCACACAGACTTCATGCCTTCAATCAGCCTTATTATCGCAGTTTTAGTTTTATTCATATTTTAATTGTAAAAAAATTTTTTTTACTTTGTTCATTTTAGTTACATTTTTAGTAGTTTTGTTAATGTGCATTAGTTTTTTTTATATATTTCTATTTAGGCTTAATTCAGTTTTTATGTATTTCCAGTTAATCATTTTAGTGCTTCAACTTATTTCAGTTTATTGCCAATACAACATTTCTAATTTTTGTTTAGTTTAATTCCTTTAATTCGATTAGTTTCTTCCTATTTTTAGTTTTCATTTTACTTTTAGCTTAGTTAAATTTTTTGTCATTTCATTATGTATTTTTGTCATTTTATTCGATTTTTTTTGAAAATATTTCTATTTTAGGTATTTTTAGTGCTTCTACTTAAGCTTATTTCAGTTTATTGCCATGGCAACGTTTCGAATTTTCATTTAGTTTTAAGTTTTTCAAATAATATTTATTTTATTTTTAGATTTTTAGTTTCATATAAATTTTTAGTAATTTCGTTATGTGCCTTTGTCATATTATATGGTTTTTATTAATATTGCTATTTCGAATTTTTTCGAAATTTTATATTTTGATTTATTTCAGATTCATTTCAATACACAGAAATGTTTTTAATAATTTTATTTTTTCTTAACAATAATAACCCTGCATGCAATCACTAAGATTGTCATTGCATATATGACTAGTAGTGAGCACTTCTGTTTGCTTGCTTATGAACTCCTGGTTTAACCGTGTGTGTGTGTGTGTGTGTGTGTGTGCAGCGCTGCAGTCACTCGCCCAGCACCAGCTGCACCGTCTGTAAGCTGCACTTCAGGACGTCCAGAGATTTCGTGGAGCACATGCAGTCCAAGGAGCATAAGCAACGCGTCGAGCTGGTAATATTCAGAAATCCCACTAATGATGCTTGATTTTGTGTCGTGCAATATAATAATATTAACAATACCTTTTATTTATAAGCGCCTTCCAAGGCACTCAAGGACACCGTACAACATAAAAGTAAATCAGTAAAATACAAAGCTATTTTGACAGCATTTTATGTGTTATTCACCAACACTTCGTGGCCTATGCGCACTAGCTTGCCCGATTTACGTTAGTTACGCGCATTTACGTGTTACATTAAGTGTTTCCCACGTGAGGTACTTTGTGTTGTACGTTGCCATGACGTTCACGCGCGTAAAACTGCAACAATGTATCTTACAAGGTAACAATGTAACCTTGCTCTCACTTGAAGTGTGTCCCCACATTAAGTCCTTGAATTTGAGGGTAGTGGACCTGGAAAGTCCTGGGAACTGTGGGAATGCTGTATAAGACTAACTCTGTTGAACCTGTAACACAGAATGATGTTGTTTTGTTGTGTCGCTGCAGCTGTGGAAGGAGTCTGGGAAAGATGGCACGGATCATCTGAACTCTGCCATGTTACTGGGTGAAGAGGACGGCGACTGCAGTGACGACGAGAGGGAGGAAGAGGAAAACGGGAAGGTAAAACTTTCTTCTTGGATTCGGTTTCTAGAGCTAGTCAACTGGTTCGTTTAAGCCATTAGTCGAGTAGTTGCAAGTTTATGATATTACTTGAAGAGGACCTATTATGCTTTTTCACACGTTCATTATTCTTTAGTGTTTAAAGGGGTGGTATAATGCCCTTTTCACCAGATGTAAAATAAGTCTCTGATGTCCCCAGAGTGTGTGTGTGAAGTTTTAGCTCAAAATACCCCACAGATATTTTTATATAGCATGTTAAAGTTGTCACTTTTTGAGGGTGAGCAAAAATGCACCCTTTTTGTGTCTGTCCCTTTAAATGCAAATGAGCTGCTGCTCCCGGCACAGGGGGCGGAGCTACAACAGCGCGTTAGTCAAGTCACCTTCATTTATACAGCGCTTTTATCAATATAGAGAGTGTTTCACAGCAGCTTTACAGTGATAACAGGAGATTACAGTAACAGAGATTGTTTGGGCTTTACAGCAGATCTAGAATACATTTATTGTCCAGATAAAGTTAGTTTTGATTGATTGATTGAGGCGTTCAAGCCTCTTGTCATCACCTTGCATTTAGTCGAATACATGTTGTGTGTGTCTTCCAGGAGGGTCTGTCTGCGCAGATGGAGGTCACACTAGAAGATCTGACTGAAGACGAGGAGTTTGACTCTGACACAGTGTATGGTGGGTAATAACTAGCCAGTGGGAGACAAATACGATGACGACATCTTTAATATGTGGCGTTATATGTAACGTTTTGTCTCCCAGGGTCGAGTTTCGTGGTGCCTGTCGCTGGGTTTCTCTGTCGACTCTGCGATCAGTTCTATCACTTCGAGTCTTCGGCTCGACACACACACTGCAAGACGCTCACACACTTCGAGAATCTGAAGGTGCGTTTCAACTTTAACCTTTCAAATCTGACTGGAAACCAGTTGTGATGGAGCATGTCAAAACACAACAGCTGTTTTCTTTTTATGCTAAATTAATATATATTTATTAAATACTGCAGTTTATCAATTTCTTGTTCGTTCAGAGACATAAATGTACTACTTATTTGGATTTATTAATATTTCTTGTAAATGTCCCTGTGTCAGTTTAATGCTTTGATCAGATCCTCATTGTTTTAAACACTTTTTTTTGTTAGTAGCTTATAATGTATATAGTCTTGTTCAGACTTTAATATAAAGTCAGTAGGAATTTAGTTTTTTCATAAAAAAAAAGTTTTACATCCAGTCAGTTTCCCACTGATAAAATATCCAGTTTTTTCCCGTTATTTTAGTATCATTTATATACTATAATATTGTATTTTGAATTCGCACAAATTTTGTTACTTGCTTTTGTCATTTTTATATTTTATATTTATATTTTTTATTCCATTTTTACTTTTAGTAATTTTAGTACTTATTTAATTTAGCTGCGAAGGCTCTATATAGATGAAAAACGTATTAAAAATATTATAGATATATAAATACAATACTTTTAAGTTTAAGTTTTTCATGTAATATTTATACTTTTATTTATTTGATCTAATATGCTTTTTCAAATATGCTTTTGTCTCTCTCAATTGTGCAATTTTTCAAAAATGCCACAATTACAGAAAAGTATTTTGTAATATAGTTAAAATACTTCATTATCAACATTGTCTTGAATGTTGTTTCACTCAAAAATACTCCATATTTTGGAAGAAAAATTATTTGTGAATAGAGTAATTTCATGTTGACTTTAACTGTATCTTGTCTAGCTACACACCACTCATGGACAGCTGCTTCCCCATAATTTATTAATTATTAATAAATTATTATTATTATTAATAATAATGATATTATATCATTGGTAACACTTTACAATAAGGTTCATTAGTTAACATTAATTAATATATAAACTAACATGAACTAACCATGAGAAATCCATTTGCTACAGTATTTGTTAATCTTTGTTAATGTTAGTTAATAAAATATTTATTCATTGTTCATGTTAGTTCACAGTGCATTAACTAATGTTAACACGATTTTAATAAAGCATTAGTAAATGTTGAAATTAACATTAATGAAGATTAATAAATGTTATAGAAGTATTGTTCATCCTTAATTCATGTTAACTAATGTAGTTAACTAATGTGAACTAATGAACCTTATTGTAAAGTGTTAACATATAATACATTTTATGTGCTTTAGAAATACATCAGAATTTTTGGTGGTCATGTTCCATTTATATATCATGCTGTTCGTTTGTGGTTGTGCAGCGTTATAAAGTCTTAAGGAAACACGAAGACTCCGGTTCAACCTCAGGAGAACCGGCACACCACATCAGTCCAGATGAAACCTTCACCTCATCCACGCCTCAGATCCCCAAACCAGCCCTGAAGATCCCAGAGTCTCTTCCCAGCATCAGCACGAACACCAGCATCCGTCAGGAACACCAGCCTGAGGACGAGGATCTCGTTAGCGTTCCCGAGGGAAACGAGGATCTCGTTAGCATTCCCGAGGGAAACGAGGATCTCGTTAGCGTTCCCGAGGGAAACGAGGATCTCGTTAGCATTCCCGAGGGAAATGAGGATCTCGTTAGCATTCCCGAGGGAAACGAGGATCTCGTCATTTGCGTTCCCGAGGGAAAGAGCGTTCGGGGCCGAGGAAGGACTCCTGCGAAGAGACGAGGAAGAGGAGGAGGAAGACGACGCTGAGACCCAGAAATGTTATTATCAGGCTCAGAGGACCCGAGTGAAACCACCCCGCCGATAGACCGTGTGTGTGTGTGTGTGTGTGTGCGTGTCTCCTGCAGTTCTGAGGGGTTTGTGCCACGATTACACACCTCTAACCCCCTGTTTGTACAGTAGATGTTTTCATTGAGCACAAGATCCTCAGAACTCCGCACTGAACGATTCCTGCTTCAGCTGAAGAGTGAATCTTACAACCCGTGAACATGTCCAGGTCATACATCAACACAAAACAAGTGTGGTGTGTGTGTGAGCGTGTGTGTGTGAGAGAGAGAGAGAGAGAGAGTGTGTGAAAGTGAGACAGAGAGTGAGAGAGAGAGAGTGTGAGAGTGTGCGAGAGTGAGCGTGTTTGTGAGAGAGAGAGAAAGAGTGTGTGAGTGAGTGAGTGTGTGTGAGAGAGAGAGTGAGAGTGAGCGTGTGTGTGAGAGTAAGCGTGTGTCAGTGAGAGAGAGAGTAAGCGTGTGTGAGTGTGAGAGAGAAAGAGTGTGAGAGTGAGAGAGAGTGAGCGTGTGTGTGAGAGAGTAAGCGTGTGTGTGTGTGAGAGAAAGCGTGTGTGCGAGAGTGTGTGTGAGAGAGTGAGTGAGTGAGTATGTGTGTGTGAGTGTGTGAGAGTGAGCGAGAGTGTGTGTGTGTGTGTGTGTGTGTGTGTGTGTGTGTGTGTGTGTGTGTGAGAGTGAGTGAGTGTGTGTGTGTGAGAGAGAGAGTGAGCGTGTGTGAGAGTGAGTGTGAGAGAGTGAGTGTGAGTGACCGTGTGTGTGAGAGTGAGAGAGAGAGAGAGTGAGAAATGGTGAGAGAGAGTGAGCATGTGTCAGTGAGTGAGAGAGTGAGCGTGTGTGTGAGAGGGTGATTGTGAGTGAGCTTGTGTGAGAGAGAGAGTTAGTGAGCGAGCGAGTGAGTGAGTGTCAGTGAGTGAGAGAGTGAGCATGTGTGTGAGAGGGTGATTGTGAGTGAGCTTGTGAGAGAGAGAGTGAGTGAGTGAGTGAGTGAGTGAGCGAGCATGTGTCAGTGAGTGAGAGAGTGAGCGTGTGTGTGAGAGAGTGATTGTGAGTGAGCTTGTGTGAGAGAGAGTGAGCGAGCGAGTGAGCGAGCGAGTGAGTGAGCGAGTGAGTGAGCATGTGTCAGTGAGACAGAGTTTGAGAGTGTGTGAGTGAGATTTAATTATCATCTAGTTTTCATGATAATTGCACCCTCACCCAATACTCAATTTCTTTCATGTAAGATGTCATTCTCAATCTCATTACCATAATGCAAAAATATCATCATTGCAGAAGTTGTTGTAGTGAATTAAATGTGTGCTGATTTTAATATTAAAGAAGTAATGATGGTGTCCAGACAGAAAGAGTTTGCATTAATTGCAGTAAATGTAACTTTAGAGGGAAACGTGAATCATGTTAATGGTTCCTCATGTTCTTCACACACACACACACACACACACACAGTTTTGCTGTGGATCATGAGCTGAACATGTTCCTCCTGAGATTCACTCTGGCTGATGAATGTAGCGGCACTGAAACCTGTTCACACACTGCAGACGTCATCAATGATCCTCAGAGAAGGGAGACCAACGTTATTTTGTGTTCTTTTCATATTTATCAAAGTCATTTAATCGGAGGAACACACTCGTCTTCGAGCCGTTAAATCTGGTGAATTATGACAAACACTGAAGCTTCAGAAACATCTTTATATTGAGATAACGCCAGAACGGATCGGTTTAAACCCTTTTAAAAAGGCTGCGTTGTGATTGGCTCACGCTTATGTGACTCTAGCAGTGGTGTTTACCTCGATTACTTGACTTGTTTTTACAACGTGTCGTTAAATTACAGAGCAGAAATCCTCAAGAAACTGACTTTATATAAGACTTCTGATGTGGAGGATCTGCTGATCCAGATATTCGGTTCTCGAGATTGTGGCGCGTTCAAAAGCTCATTTCTGCGCCGACTTCACCTGTTATTAGCAGCTCTAGCTTTAGTGTTCTGGTCAATCTCACACACACTGCAACAACAATTATGCCTTTCTTATTTAGTGTTTCTGTCTTGTTTCCAGTCCAAATATCTAAACATTCTTAAATCAAGATGCATTTACTAGAGGAGTAAAATGACATACGATATTATGTCTTGTTTTCTGAGGAAATAAATCAAAGTGAAGTGAGTTTTTGTTTTAAACAAGTAAAATGGGGTCAGAAAAATAATGTTAATTCACACAGAAACAAGATTATCCCATTGGTAGATCATTTAGCTTGTTTTAAGCAACAAATCAGTTCATTTTGATTTATTTCCCCAGAAAATAAGGCATAATACTCATCTAGTAAATGTGTCTTGATTAAATCATTTTTAGATATTTGAACTGGAAACAAGACAAAAATACTAAGAAAAGCATTTTTTGCAGTGAAGAACAAAAGAAATAATATTTCTCATAATAATAATAATAGAAAAGTGTGTTCTTGAGCCCATTAGGATTTTTCTATTGTGACATTATTTTCATGACAATTATGCACATTTTCCTCCTCATGAAAAAACATTAAACGAATAATTTTGCTTAAAACTGTAATATTACAGTAATGAGAACCACTATTGACAGAATCTCTGAAACATCTCAATTCATGCATTTATATGTTTTGCGTCACGTTTAAAACATTTGCATAATTCGCATGAAAGTCACAATGCAAAAAGTCTTGGTGGGACCCAAACATCCTTCGTCTCTCTGTAAAACTTCATTTCCTTTTTATTCTTCCTTTAATTTAGGAGTGAAATGTGAGCTGGACATGTAGTGTTGATCTTCTGTTTGCTTCATCCACTGTCTGTGTCTCCCAGATAGAGAGTTTTATGAGGATTGTTGATTATAATGACTTTCTGAACGCATCACCTCGATGGGAACACTGGAAACGTCAGCGTGACATCAGTGCTGATGCAGAAGTCTTTAATGACTGCAACTAAACACTGTGTAGCAAATGCATCTGTTCACATTCATCTTCAGGCCCCAAAATCAGACACAAATCTACAGAAATCAAGCCTTTTTTATGTGCATTGTCGCGTTATTTTCACCCAAAATTCTCAACACTGAAAAACAGCCAAACATTTTATATTGTCATTACTGAAATGCAGTATTTTACTCATGCAAAATATCATTTATTTATTTCCACTGGTTTTGGGACGAAATGTGACCAGATCCATTACATGCATGTGATCAGAAATCATGTTTTTCACCATTTCCACACTGAATTGAGATCAGAGTGAATGTGAGGCTGATGATTCGAGGTCATCAAGAGTAATGCCTGAGAGTTGAAGGGTTTGACAGAAGGGAACTGCTGTATGTTCGGAAATCATGACTTTAAAAACCAGCCAAAACCACTTTCAACTGTTGAATCATCTTCATCTTCAGGCCAGAAAACTGTCAGTGAATATCGTTTCCAGCTTATAAACCGCATGTTTCAGATGAAATGACTGACAGCACATGTGTGACCCTGGAAACCAGTCACATGACGCACGGGTATATCTGTGGCGATATCCAACAATACATTGTATGGCTCAAAATTTTCTTTTATACCAAAAACCATGAGGATATTAAGTAAAGATCATGTTCCATGAAGATTTTTTGTAAATTTCCTACCGTAAATATATAAAACATGTATTTGTGTGAGTGAATGCAGCACAATCGCCAACATAAATGAACAACTTTAAAGGAGATTTTCTCAATGTTTCGATTTTTTTAAATCCTCAGATTCCAGATTTACAATAGTTGTATCTCAGACAAATATTATCCTATCATAACAAACCACACATCAATGGAAAGCTTATTTATTCAGTGTATAAATCTCAATTTCAAAAAACGGACCCATGTGACTGGTTTTAAGGTCCAGGGTCACACATGTGCCGAGAGTTTTCCTATCATGGAATAATAATAATAATGTCACGTGTTTGGAAGGCCAGCGGACGATACAAGGCAAGCTAAACACAACATGTGTGTTTCATATTCTGACAAGCTGAACACAACACAAGTGTTAAATAGCAGCTGGAGGTTCATGTTTTCTCCGATGTTTGTGTGTCTCATTTTAATTTCTATTAAAATATTTGATGATTACAAGAGCAACTGGGTTATGTATGTACTTCTGTAAGATTGTTCTCACTACAGAATAAACAAAAGGGTAATTGTGACTTTTTAATCTCACAATTTTGACTTTGAAATTCCGAGTTTATAACAGATATTACATATAAACTCGCAATTGTGAGAAAGTCAGACTTTCAAATCTCCAAAAATCCAAGCTAATGTTGATTCTTGTTTTATTACGAGTAGAAATATTGTAACTTTTTTTTTTTTATCTATTCCGTGGCTGAAACAAGCTTCCATATACATTGATTTACATCCTTGATAAATATTAATAAAAATACTTTTCTCATTTTCACATTGCACATCATATGAAAGCAATAATCCACTCGAGGCTGTGCATTATACTAATTTTACCACAATCGTTTGGATACACATTTCACTACGGAATAAAAAATAAAAAGGTAATATCAACTTTTTAATCACACAATTATGACTTTTTTATCACTTTCAGAATTGTGAGATATGCACTTGCAATTCTGAGGAGAAAAAGTTAAAATTACAACATTTCAAATATCCAAAAATGCAAGCTAATGTTGATTCTTGTTTTATTACGAGTAGAACTTTTTTTTAAATCTATTCCGTGACTGAAACAAGCTTCCATATAAATTGATTTACATCCTTGATAAATATTTATTAAAATACTTTTCTCATATTCACATTGCACATCATATGAAAGCAATAATCCACTCGAGGCTGTGCGTTACACTGATTTTACCATGATCATTTGGATACACATAATCACTGTCTCGTGTGCTTTAATGCTTTCAAATCAGTGCAGATTAACAACAGAACAACAACATAAAGACATTTACATATATATATATATATATATTCTACCCTACTGGTCCACTGAGAAGACGACGCAGGTATTCTACATCATCAATGCATTAATGATCATGAGAGTCTGAGATGGACGTCTAGTCTTGGGTCTGTGTGTCTCTGGAGGCTGGATCTTCTTCTTCTGGAGGATGAGGATGAGTGTGTTCTTCATCATTCAGCTGTTGTCTGTGTGTCTCTGGACGCTGGATCTTCTTCTTCTGGAGGATGAGTATGAGTGTGTTCTTCATCATTCAGCTGTTGTCTGTGTGTCTCTGGAGGCTGGATCTTCTTCTTCTGGAGGATGAGTATGAGTGTGTTCTTCATCGTTCAGCTGTTGTCTGAACTCTCGGCGGGCTTGTCTGTTGGACTCCAGGAGCTCGTGTAGTTTCCCGTTCAGAGAGTCGTTCTTCTCCTCGATGTCGTCGAGACACGAGTTGATCTGGTCCAGCATGGAGTCGATCGCTGCGTACTCTGAGTCAGAGAAACATTCAGTGTCTTTACATCCAGCTTTTCCAGAGTAATCAACTGATGTTTAGTGGCCCTGATCTTTGTTTATTAATAAATGACTCACTTTGGTCTTCTTCTACTTCAGTGTCTGAATAGTTTTTATACTATTATATTACAGTTTTTTACGAGACAATTAAAAACATTTCTCAACCTAAATTCTCATTATATATATATATATGTGTGTGTGTGTGTGTGTGTGTGTGTGTGTGTGTGTGTGTGTGTGTGTGTGTGTGTGTATGCACATTTATTTATGCTTATGTATGTATATGTGTATCTTTGTGTGAGTGTATATGCTTGTATATATATATACGTGTGTGCGCGTGTGTGTGTGTGTGTGTGTGTGTGTGTGTGTGTGTGTGAGTGAGTGAGTGAGTGTGTGACTATATGCATATTTATGCATGTATGTATAGTGTGACACACATCCAATGAATAGTAAAAAATAAAAATGTAATAAAGTATTTTAAAAAACAGTAGTTTTACTGTTAGTAGAAACTAATAAAATCATCAACTTAGGTAAAACATCCGATCAATTCAATTCATAATACAGGATGAGAAGATTTAATACCTTCTTCACTGAATTCATCTTCATCCTCGATTATTCCATCATCCGCTGAAATATGGGGATCTCCGTTTGGTCCA
Source organism: Leuciscus leuciscus (assembly GCF_965113295.1). Lineage (NCBI taxonomy): Eukaryota > Metazoa > Chordata > Actinopteri > Cypriniformes > Leuciscidae > Leuciscus > Leuciscus leuciscus. The sequence continues at coordinate 52,383,848 of NC_138729.1, forward strand.
GACATATTTACAACACAAGAGTCGGTATAACGATACAATTAAAAATATTAATTACAATGCAACTCGCAACAACAAAAACATATATACTGTCTATATAAACATTCTATTTATATATTTAAAATATATAAAAGTACACTAAATATAAGGCTGAGCGTGAAGAGTGATTATCGAAGATGAAGAGCTCAGAGTCAGCTGACTGTCATGTGACGAGCGGTCTAATAATGCGCCTCATCAGAATAATAAACCACCCGCTGTCTCAGCTCGAAATGTGTCATTATTCCAATATTGATTGAGTAAGATGGAATATGGAGATTTTGTGATGACTTTAAAATCCCTCATAATTTCGCAGATTTACAAACGCTTTATTTCTGGCATCGCGATAGACAGCCTTTGCGCTCACGTCAGCGTCGCGTTTATATGACGTCATGTTGTAGTTTTTGAAACGTCGCGGCGCGCTGAGCGACATGTGCAGCAAAACAGACGCGATTATCCTATTACATTAATGTTTAGAGTGTGTTTTTACAGCGATTAGTGTGATATTTGCTTCAATAGCAGGTTTTCCCTCATACAGATGTTTTGTTTATGCTGTCATGGAGGATTTACACGAAGATTTGAGAGCGTTTCTACAGAAGCATTCTTGTTTTCAACTCACAGACTCCAAAAAGGTCAATAACATGACGCTTAAACTCACATTTCAGCGGTTTAAATGATCGGTTTAAGGAGATAACATGTGTCTGTATGTTTGTTCATGAATCTCCCAGATTAAGTGCACACTGAACGACCACGAGTTTCCCTGCAGCCTCGATGAACTACAACACTTCACATCAGGGAAGAAGTACAAGAAACTGAGCGCTGAGGTGGAGTTTGACTACAGGCAGTTCGAGCCCCATGTAGTCAACAGCACTAAACAGCCGTAAGTACACACTTTTTAGAGTTAGGGACCCCTTATATTGGGGCGAAAATGTTCCGGTTAAGCGTTTTTTTGTGTGTTTTTTTTATTACACTTAAAAGTTAACAAACAAAGTCAATATAACTGCAATATATACAAATCGAAAAAAAAAAACCAGACAACCATATATTAAACATTAAATAAAAAAATCAAAGGATTCACACAGAGAAACAGGTTTAACATAGTTGCAAGGTTGTGAATGCATTTAAGTATTTTTTTGATGCATTCACCCCTTAACCACGCCTCCACCATTAACCACGCCCCCGCCCATCATCCACGCCTCCCCAAACCACGCCCCCGCCCATCAACCACGCCCCCGTCCTCTTTTCTGAAAACTAAAATATGGTCACCCAAGTTTTAATTGCTTTCTTATTGTGGGAATGAAGGATAGTCTTGATATATATTTGCATTTCTTTTTCAACAACCAAAAACAAAGGTTGGGTTTTATTGTACTTACTTTAATGTATATGGAATTTAGCAAAAATTTAATTTATAATATAGTATTCTTTCCTTTAATTTGAGGGGATATTACTAAAACCAAATATAACGTTTTCTAAACGCAAAGAAAAAGTGGCGTCAATGTTGTCAAGTATAAATCTAGACAAATCTTTCCACAAATTGTCACAATGCCAAAATAAATGAAACAAGGTTTCTGCCCATGCATTACAAAAAGAACAGTTCAGATCAATATCCTTTTTTAATTTAACAAGAAAATTATGGAATTATTTTTGTGCCAATAATAAAGAACGTAACTTTTCAAGAAATTAATGAAAATATAAATTGAAACTGTATAAAATACCTTTGAAATTGAAAAAGAATAAATCACAGACACATTTTTTGACTTTGTTTTTAATACAATGCATGTTTTTTCATCTTTATAGCGGTGTCTGTAAGATTTAGCAATGATTTATAATCATAAATCTTAGATTGTCTTATATGAGTTTAACAACAATGGCTGGAAAGTCTTTAAAATTAAGTAAAGTCATTTTGCGCTAAAATCTCCCTTCAACAAATGATGAGTAAAGTAGTGAACGCATCAAAGCTTGAGTCTCTGAGAGTTAATGTGCAGAAAATAATATCGACAGATCTGCACAGTACTGTATATCTTGTTGCCTGTCAAAACACAATATGACTTTAATATAACATTTTCTTTCTTTGTTTTACTGGTCAACTATAGTTTGGTTTAAATGCTTTTATCATCTGGTGAAATTTTTTTTTCCATTTAATTTACTTATTATTTGTAATTTAAAAATAATGTGCACTTATAACTAGTGATTATTTTATTAGTTTTAGTTTTTATTAATATTTTTAATTGGCTTTTATTTTTGTTTTCATTTTAATTTAATTATTGTAATTTTATAACATTTATGTAATTAATTTTTTTTTGCTTAACTTAAACTTATTTCCGTTATTTGAAGTATGTAATCTAATATTTGTTTTGAATAACAGAAATGTTTGAACGTTTCTAGATAACAATGGCGGCACAGAGTCTGGCGTGTGAGTAACTGGATGAGCTCATGTTGTGTTTGTCCTCAGGAATCATCTCTTCTGCAAACTCACATTACGCCACATCAACCGTGTTCCTCATCATGTTCTCCGCCACGTCACCGGCAGACGCTACAGGAAGGCTCTGGATCAGTGTAAGTCCACAGAAACGTGTTGTTGTCCCTGATTAACAGTGGAGCGGATCGCGGGTGATCGTGACCCGTACGGATCAGCTGACACACGCTTCATGTGATTCGCCGATTATCTGATACGTTTAACCATCATAGGGGGAAACTTTATAAACTGGATGTTTTGTCTTGCCAATTTAAACATTCAAACAATTTTAGAGAGAGAGAGAAAATTCTCTTGTTTCTGTCGGTTTATTCGGTCTTAAAGGGACAGCAGCCTAATATTCCTGATGCTGTCTGGGGCATTAATATTAATAAAACAACAAATACAGCTTTAACAAAGATTTCTACAGTGAACAAATAGTGTTATTTTACATTTAGGCTTAATTATTCATTTCTGTACCCAAATACTGCTGTCAGACTTTGTAACTTTATTCAGTATTCATCTCTGCTTGTAATTTGTGTATTTGTTCTTATTTTATTACTGACTGTCCACTTGTTTTTAATAATGTGTGAACTTTATAAGTTAGGCTAGTCGTTTTTGATTTGGTCTCGAAGAACTTCAAGTGAGCTTTAAGGAATGAATGAAAGCAAAGTTAAAATATAGTTTATAATTTTAAGTTTATATAAATATATACGTTTAATTTTTTGTAATTTTATGTGGTTTTGTTATAAAAAATAAAATAAAAAAACTAATAAAATATTTTTTTTAATAATATTGTAGTATTATTAGTTTTCATTTTAATTTGTTTAATTAAAAAAAAAAGTTTTATGTGATTTTTATTTTATAAAAATCACACATTTTTATGTGATTTTGTTAATTATGTTTTAATAAAATAAAATAAAATAGCTTTTGTTATATAATGTTATTTATTTTAAAAAATTGCTGATCCGAAAAATTATCCGATCCGTGGCTCAAAAACCGTAAATGATCCGAACCGTGAATTTTGTGATCCGTTCCACTGATTAATAATAATGGCAGTAATTAATAATAATGGCATTAATATGCACTGCTTTCTGGCTGTGTCAGATGAGGAGTGTGTTCGTCAGGGTGTGAAGTTCGTCCCGGTCCAGCTCCGGCAGAAGAAGAGAGCACAAGTGTGTGACGAGGCCACAGGAAGTGAGAAGCGAGCCACAGGAAGTGAGAAGCGAGCCACAGGAAGTGAGAAACGAGCCAACAGGAAGGAGGACAGTGGCGTCTGGGCCCCGGGGTCGAGTGATGCGGAGGACAGCGACTCTGAGGACAGTCTGTCTGATCTTTATCCACGTCAGTCCACACATTCATCACTTCTCATTTACAATAACATGCACTCATGAATTAGGCTTTTTTTACTATTATTTATTTGATATTATAGTTTTTATTAATATTTTGAAATGGCTTTTATTTTTGTATTTTCAGTTTTAATTTGAGTTAAATTGTTTGTAATTTTATGTGCTTTTGTTAGTTAGGTCTTTAAAAATATAAATATAAAAAAGAATAAAATCAACAAAAAAACGAATTATTTATTTTATATATAAGTTTTATTGATATTTTGAATTAGCTTTTATTTTTGTTAGTTACATTTTTTTGTAAGTTTACGTGATTTTGTAATAAAATAAAATAAAATAACTTGTTAGTTTTATTAATATTTCGAATGAGCTTTTATCTTTTATTTTCAGTTTTCATTTGAATATTTTTTTTTTGTAATTTTATGTGCTTTTGTTAATTCGTTTTTAAAATTATTTAAAGCATATATTTAAAAACTAATAAAATGCTTAAACTAAAACATAGTTGTATTTATTTTTTATTCTTATTTATGGTTTAATTAATATTTTGAATTAGTTTTTAGATTTTTTTTAGTAATTTCATTATGTGCTCTTTACAGTTTTGTTATGTGCATTTAAAAAAAATTGTTGATATTGCTATTTAGGTTTCATTTATATTTATTTCAGTTTAAAGTTTTTATTTATTTAAAGTTAATAATTGTAATGCTTCAACTTCTTACTTATTTCAGGTAAGGCAACATTTCTAATTTTCATTTAGTTTAAAGTTTTATTTGATTTTATTTCAGCTTGACTTCACGAGTCATGATTGACGATAATAACCCTGTAACACACTGATGACACTGTTAGTGTGTGTCGTGTTTCTGCAGCTTCTATGTTCACGAAGAAGGAAGAGGATGAACAGAACATGAAAGAGGAAGATGACTTTGAGACTGACGACGATGATGATGATGATGATGAAGTATCTGAAATGGAAGTAGAAAACCAGATACAGAAACGCAAAAAGGTGATTTGATTGACATGTAATTGGCATGTGCATTTTATGAAATGTAGAATGTATCTACATTTGATTTGCATACGTTAAATTCACAGTATTCCACATATTTCCACAGCAGTTTTACACTTTATTGAAAAAAGTGATAGTTCACCCAAAAATGAAAATTGTCATCATTTACTCACCCTTAATTATGTCGAAAAAGACTTTCGTCTTCTAAACACAAATGAAGATATTGTGATGAAATCTGAGAGATTTGTCACTGTGACTCTTCAAAAACTCATAAAGAGATCATTCTGGAAGTGACATCATCATATAAATACAGGATTCACTCTCGAAATTGTGATTGACATATATAGTGATATTTGCACGGGATAAAAATATAGCATGTCAAAATAGATGCGCAAATGCAGACTGATAGATAATAATAATAATGAACTTTATTTTCTATAGCGCCTCTAAAAGTTACATCTCAATTCAATTCAATTCAAATTTCTTTATTCAGTCATGATGTTATTACAGACACAATAATAATCACATCAACAACAAAATAATAACATTCAAAGCTGAATAGGAGCATGAGGAAGACCTAGTCTTATCATTTCATGCCCCTTTTTTTAATAATCTGAGCTAACACAAAACAGATGGCTCGCCGTGTTTTTTTTTGTTTTTTTTTTTTTTTGTTTTTTTTTTGTCAAAATACAATATTATATTCACATCTTAACAATTTCGAATTTGTCAAACATTAGTTCTTATACTTCACTGCCTTCATATTTTCTAAGTACATCTTTTTTATACATTTTATTAAATTGAACAATCGTGTTACATGATTTTTGCACATTGTCCAAAGAATTCCATAAATTGTTCTAGTATAAATCAAATAAAAGCTTCCCTAAAAAAGAATGTTTATTTGTAAAAGTAATGACTGTAAATAATCTTAATGTCTTTAACCCCTTACCTCTCACCCCCCCCCCCCTGTTTGAGAATGGACATTAAAATGCACTATTCAAGCTTAAATGGTTGTAATTCAAGAATGCTTTGGAGTATAGACCTAAGTTTGGTCTTGTTTTAAAGGGAAAAAATTGCAGATTATTGCTGAAGTGAAAGCACTTCAAATTAAAGTATGAAAAAGTTATGGAAGTAAAAATTTTCATTAAATCAAATATAATTTATTTAATATTTTTTCTTTTATATAAAATATATATTTTACAAAATATTTTTACTATAAAATTACTATAAAACCAAAGCCATATATCTTACGAAGTTGTGTTCTAAATTTGAAGTTGATATCACAAAAATTGAAGTTCCCATGAGATTTTGTTTAGGCGTAATACCAGAAATAGCCACCGGGTGTCATTGAACTCCATTAAATTTAATTGTATGCATTCTGCCGTAACAAATTAATACATTTCTGTCCAAATAACACTTCTGTCACAAAATATGGAACCTTGAGACTCAGACCTTTCTGACAATATGTGTTTGTCAAGATTAGAAAAGATTTTGATCATAAATTATGAAACATAATGATGCCCAAAAGGGGAGGAGCCTGATAAAAAAATTTAGAGTACTGTTTCTATGGTAACGCAATGTCCAATTTCAAATCGGTTTTCACAGGATGAATTCTGAGATCGTAAGCTTTCAAATGATACCTCATTTATGATAACTCCTAAAATATGTAATGTAATAAAAAAAGCGATAAAAAAGATATTATATTTTAGAGGATAATATATATATATTATAATTTTTAGAGGATAATATTATTTTATAATTTTTTATTGACAAATACTAGATTATATGTTATATTATGAACTTTTAGCATGAAAAAAACTAACGTTTCAATTATTAAAAGTGTGTGCGTCAACTTTTTGTGACAAAGGTCAAAACTGTAGATTTTTTGAGGTGCACTCTTGTCATAAATTCATCTATTTCTGTTCCTACATAATTTCTAACAAAAAACAGTGCTAAAATATCTATTTAGGAGCCTTAGACCTTTCCAACGATATAGGTTTGTCATGATTAGGTTAGGATTTAATAGTAATATATTGAAGTAAACCTAAAGCTAGCGGGCCGGTGACAGCTGCTGTAATGTGTGACTCTCTGCTGTTCCTCAGGCTCCTCCTCCGGGATTCAGCAAGAAGTTTAAGAAGAACGGGAAGAAGAACGGTTTTACACATGTTGGCAAAGTAAACGGAAAATAAAAAAGTTGAACTCATTGAAATGGTTTTTTTTTTC
>NC_138729.1:52395898-52423398 GCF_965113295.1 Leuciscus leuciscus
ACAGGAAGTAAACAGAGCGTTACTGACAGACTGGGAAGAGAGGAGCCGCAACAATGGAGAATATGAGGAAAATAATCAACATTCAAGCAGGAAAACCTGTTCTAGCAGAGCCTGAAACAACATCAAGACTTAATATGGGCTCTTTGAAGGATGTTAATGAGCTTTCTGTGTTGCTGTAGAAATCTGGCTCTCGGTGGAGGACTGTTGCTGCTTCTGGCCGAGTCTCGTTCTGAAGGGAAGAGCATGTTTGCCGGCGTGCCGTCGATGGGAGAGAGCTCTCCGAAACAGTACATGCAGCTCGGCGGACGCGTTCTGCTCGTGCTGATGTTCATGACACTGCTGCACTTCGACTCAGACTTCTTCTCTGTGAGTCTTTTCAAGTCTTTTCTTCCCTATAGTGCCGTATATATCCGAGTGAAACGACTCTGGAACGAGAACAAATGTGGGCGGGGCTTGATTTTGTCTGTGGGGAAATAGAGGGTTTGCATTGAATGATGTTTGTAATAAATGGAGCTGTAATGTAGTTTATTTTTATATAAATATACTTTTTATTTTTTCCTCAGGCCTATTAAATTAAAAGGATTTAGAGTAAGGGGAAGTCAAATACATGTTTAGAGATCGTTAACATTTAGTTTTATTTACCAGTATTTACATTATTTCTAATGATAAAATATGACTTATACACTAACGCAACTTTTTTCCTCTCACCAACACAAGTTTGACCTGGCTCGACTTATTTTCTGGAAAATACAGTAAATAATAAAATTGAGCTGTAGCCTATTATTAAAATGTAAATTTAAACGGGGCAGGTTTTCACCGATAAATCAAGCGTATCATGTCCATTACTCTCACCCTCATTAACTTTGGGTTTAATCACTGTTATAATAGAGGTTATGCAGTGATGTCACTTTCCCGCGGGAACACACTCTCTCAGCCGGACCGAGTGGCAGGAGAGCTGATGAGTGACTGGATTTAATAGGAGAAACTGTGAAAACACGAGTTAAACTAACGATTATCAGTTTAAACTAAAGCTTAGACTCGACATAGTGTTTCCTTACAACTAACCAAAGATCCAGTGATCATGGATATCGACACACAGAAGGAATCATGTTTCCTGACGTTTATATGAGCCGGATTTCCACGCTGGGGGAAATACATAAAGCAAATTTGCCTGTGAACGCTTTATATAAACACAATATATGTCTAAATCCATGTGATCACTCATATCAGTGTTATATACATCATCATATCGTCCAGCACTAAAACTTGTGTAGTTTCTTTTGGCAGTGTTTATTTAAAAACATCCAATTATGCAGAATATACGATGGTCAATGTTTACTGTTTTCAACATTGATAATAATCATAAATGTTCAGCAAATCATATCAGAATTATTTCTGAAGGATCATGTGACACTGAAGACTGGAGTAATGATGCTGGAAATTCAGCTTTGATCGCAGGAATAAATTACACTTTACTATATATTCACATAGAAAACAGTTATTTTAAATGATAATAATATTTACAAATTTTACTGTATTTTTTTAATCAAATAAATGCAGCTTTTTGTGACTTATTTAAGAAAAGAAATGAAAAATAAGTTTTTATTATTCCAAACTTTTGCGAAGACCAAAACTGTCATACCAATGAATAATGAATACACTCACAAATAATTAGTTGAGAAGGAAGTACCTTTGATTGAATGATTGTGACTCTGAAGAATAAACTTTAAATTAAAAAAATCCTTCCTAAAATCAGTGTTAGTGGAGTTACTGAGCGGCTCTTTTATTTTTATTGGGTGTTTTAGGGGTTTTATATTTATGTACATTGTTGGTTATTTGCGTGTACGCATGTTGAAACACAAGCAACACAAATTTCCCCATGGTGAAAATAAAGTAATTAATCAATCAATCAATCATAAAGTGATGCTGGCAGAATCTGAACATCAGATCATCTCAATGTTCTCATCAGTGTCATTCAGTTCTGGGTGTTTTCACTGTAAATCAACCAAACCCAGTTAAGCAAACGCCCAGAACATCTCATTAGTGTATCATAATATATAATAATCATAACACAACACAACAGCACACCTGTTTTCAACACTGATAATAATCATAAATGTTTGCTGATCATCAAATCATCATATTAGAGTGATTTGTGAAGGATCATGTGACACTGAAGACTGGAGTAATGATGCTGAAAATTCAGCTTTGATCACAGGAATAAATTACACTTTACTAGATATTCACATAGAAAACAGATGATTTACATTAGAATAATATTTCACAATATTACTGTTTTTCTTGTATTTTTAATCAAATAAACGCAGCCTTGGTGAGCAGAAGAGACTTCTTTTAAAAACATGAAAAATCTTTCCGACCCCAAACGTTTAAGATTTTATACAGCACATATTGTTTAAAAGCAGCTTCACAGTGATTGCACTGGGAACTCTGAAGCTTTGAGTTTGGAATGAATGAAACTCGACACTGGAGCTTCAGATGACCGTGTTGAAGAGTGAAGACATGCGCTCTGAGGTCCTGAACCCAGGAATCAAATGTCACGCAGATCCGTGTGTCTCCATAAACACTAATACTTCTGTACGTTCTCACCAATAACTCTGAGATTTCACTGTTCCTTACTTCAACTACGGGTGATTCATAGGGTCAAATAAAGCTGCATTAACGTCGCTTATTTGGTTCATCTTGGGTCTGACAGAAATTAACAATAACGTAAATATTGTAAAATAGTATAAATAGTTTATATGAAGAGTTCAGATGCAAAAGCCTCTAAGTGCCATCTGAAATTTTCCTCTAGAATGATCATTTTTATCAAGCTTGTATATTTAAGTTCAGTAATTTCACTTAAATGGCAATGCAAATGTAATATAAGTGAAATTACTGAACTTAAATATTTGAGCTTGATAAAAATGATCATTCTAGAGGAAAATTTCAGATGGCGCTTTTGCATCTGAACTCTTCATATATATATATATATATATATATATATATATATATATATATATATATATATATACTAGAGGTGGGCATAGATTAATTTTTTTAATCTAGATTAATCTAGATTAAAATGGCTCATTTGAATTCTGCCGAAGGCATTCAGAATATGTTTGCTACCCAAATAATGACTATAAAAGTAAGTCTTTGAGAACGGGTTTCTCAAGCCAGGTGGCGCATTAGACCAGGGGCTCATCTCCTGTTTCCAAAATGCATCATAAACTGCTTGAGAAAGCTGTTCTACTCATAGACTGTAAAAGGTTACTACTGTACTGTTACCGTCCGTAGGCAACATTAGGTAGGCCTATGTTATTATCAACTACTATAGGCTATCAATTAGGGATGGGCGATATGGCCTAAAATCTATATTGTGATATACATTGCAGCCTCTTGCGATAACGATTTACAGTATATTATAATAAAACCATTTCAGAACAGATTACACAGACCCATGCTAAACAACTGCTAAATGTATTTTTTTTTAAAGGGTGTATGTAGTTTTGAGAACATATATTGTGCAAAACTGTAAGTATACAACATCATTTTGCAGATAAATAAAATTTAAGTACACTAGTTGCAGAGGCTTAAGTAGGTCTAATGTTTATTATGGCTTGGAGCTTATGAAACCCCAAATTTAAAATTAGAATATTGTCTAACTGATGTCTTTTCAGTTAAAAAGAAACACAACAACGATTCTTAAAATCGAGATGATGTGCTACACCACTAAGCAAGGCTGGATTAGTACCCCCAGGGGCCCCTGGGCACTGAAGCTCATGGGCCCCCTCCCCTACCTGACAACCACACCCTCCAAAGGAACACACACACCAGGTGTGGGATTTAACATGCCAATCACTATTGATCAAAAGCTAAATGACTAGTTCACAAGACAATGATACGAAATACATTTTTCTGAAAAGTATGGCTGCACGATTTGGGGAAAATGTCATATTGTGATTATATATTGCGATATGTGATTGCGATATAGTAAACAAATGGTTTCATGAGTTAACTTGCTTATTTCTCAAGTAAAATGCACACGCAGATTAGTGATAATGCTGAAATTTGTAGCCCATTTCTCAACTCAAACTAGAAACAACAACTAAATGCACTGTTTTCAAATTAAAATAAATTCAATATTGTTATTTGTCTCAATAATACAAGAGTTAAAAATAAATGTCATATTTACCTGTGCCTGTCAAACAGGTAGACCTAGGACATATACCGAAATTGTCAAACTGCACTGCATAAATTAAATATAGACTAATCCTTATTATAGCAAAAAAAAAAAAAAAAACTTTAGTCAACAGCAGTGAGTCATTTTCTCTGTTCTTTTTGTTCTTTGATTAACTTTACTGACAGAAAGCTTTATTGGCTGCTGTCTCTTTAAGACCAGCTGACGGAGACGCGGCTCTCGCACGCGCCTCATTCTTTCACAACTCTTGACGTTCATCATAAGACAGCTCTTATGTTATGAAGATATTCGACAAAACGGACATTTTGGCATAATTGTGTGTGTTATTGTAAGTTCAAGCACGAAAGATAACTGTATTCTGGCGTGCTGACCCCACACACTCTGTATATAGTTTGCTGCTGCTCGTCTGACGGCTTAAACCCGAACCAAGTCCAAATAATGGATGTTGCACCGATCTTTTTCACCAGCTTTCACTTTCAGCCGTGTTTACTTAAGATGACGACGAATATGCGTTGCAGCCGGGTTTACCTCGCGGCCGCGTGTAGATTGCGTCATCATAGCTTGTGTAGTATAGAGCCATCTCCCAACCCAACTTGGAGAATAGATTAACGGCGATATTTTTTTTATCGCGCGATAAGAGTCTCGCGTTAACGCAGCACGTTAACGCCGATAACGGCCCACCACTAATATATACATACATACAAATAACACACAACCATACCTTAATTCAAATTAAGAAAAAAGAAAACACCAGGCAAGTGTAGTTATACACACACAATTATAATAATATAAGGAGAAAGGGAGGGAAAAGGTTTTAGATTGTTTAGGCTTTACAGCAGATCTAGAATAAAGTTATTGTCCAGATAAAGTCAGTTTTGATTGATTCACTTCCATTGCGAAGATCATTAGTTGTTAACATTGGCCGCTAACACGACACCGTTCTAACAGAAAAAAAAAATATATATATATATATAATGTTATGTTTATTTATGTTATGTTATATTTAATGAGATTTATAAGCAATTTTTTTTGTAGACCGATCATTTTTGACCGGAAACATCACAAGTGTTACAATGTGGGAAAAACCCACTCTAAATTACAAAAAGTATCAACAAAAAAAAGAAAAATAATATAGATATAAAATAACTATACAGCTCACATTATTTCCTTCAATAGCCGTGACTAAAAAATAGGGACAGAAACAATTTTCACTCAGAAATTGCTAGTACATTTCACACAAAACATGATATATATATATATTATTTACGCTGTATTTATAACCCATTTATTCACCTTTTGAGTATAGATGCTTTAGAGCATCGGTTCCCAACAGGGGGGTCGCGGCCCACTAGGGGGGCCTCAGCGAGCTCTGTGGGGGGTCGCGTCGTATTTTTTAATAGTTTTGAGCAATGAGCATTAAATAAAAGTCCTTGACTTTTTTCTGTTCAAAATTTACAAAGTTTATATAATGAGCGAGTTCATCATGAATCCATTTTCCAATCCGTGTTTTTGTCTTATCCTGAATCACTATGGTACACCTATAATAAGTGTTTACATTGGGACTATTTCACACTGGTTCGGATCGCTGCCGCTGCGGAGTAGCCCAGTACCTGCGTGACTCGTCATAGACGCACACAGAGAGAGAAGTAGTTCCGGCTACAATGTTCTTCCGAAAGACGCATTATTCTGTTAATAAACGCAAGTTCGTTATCGCTCGCTATAGCGTAAAAAATAAAGCCTTACATTGATAAAGCCTCACAAATAACATGCAAGTATTGAGGCCCCAGACAGAAGTAATTTAGTAATAGCCTATATGCTTTTTTTAACTACACACCAGTGTGAATATTTTTGTTATTGCATTTCAAATAGGGCCAATTTATTGGCTACTCCTAGGCTTACATTTTTAAATTACAAAGGGCCTACTGATGTTTTTGTTATGGTATTTTCAATATTATAGGCTATTATTTGTGCATAAACATATCTGGTTATAGTAAACATACCGTTTGCTTGAAAACAACATATTCTGTCATCCTTGCTGCAAGCTTACAAGAGCGAAAATATCATTAAATGTGAAGGGGGGCCCTAAAATATTTTCTTGGGAAAAAGGGGGGTCTCAGACAAAAAAAGGTTGGGAACCACTGCTTTAGAGCAACAGACTCTAGATCTCTTTTCAAACACGACACTTGGCAGATTATTGCAAGTGAAAAAAGTTACAGAATTTTACGTTTATTGCTTATGAAAAATGTGAAAAAATACTTTTTTTTTACATGAAATATGATAATAATATAAAAAAAATTTTTAGTCCAATGCAATAACATTAACCAGCATTTTTGGGAACGGGAAAATCCTCTCAAAATGACCCAAACACAAGAAAGAAACCTTACACTGATCAGTTCTTAAAAAAACCATTTTTTCTTAGTGTGAAGATCAGTTTAATAATCTAAGGAACCTTTTCCCACTTTTATTGAATGGAAAGATTCCATGGATGTTAAAAGCTCTTCATGGAACCATCGATGTCAATAAAGAAACTTTATTACGGTAACACTTTACAATAAGGTTCATTAGTTAACTACATTAGTTAGCATGAACTAATAATGCACTGCACGTATACATCATTTATTAATCTTTGTTAATGTTCATTTCAACATTTACTTATATTTTATTCAAATCTTGTTCAAATTAGTTAATGCACTGTGAACTAACATGAACAGCTGGATTTTGATCAACTAACATTAAAGGGGTGGTTGATTATGATTTCACTTCTCTAACTTTAGTTAGTGTGTAATGTTGCTGTTTGATCATAAACAACATCTGCAAAGTTACAACACTCAAAGTTCAAAGCAAAGGGAGATATTTGCTTTTAAAGAAATGGCTTTTTAAGGACTACAACAAACGGCTGGTAGAGACTACACCACATTCCTCCCGGGTTAGTGACATCACCAACCCTAGAATTTACATAAACCCCGCCCCCTGAACACGATTTATAGATTATCAAGACAGAATATGCTAATCAATGACTAGAAGATAACTACACATCAGCTTCATAAACTCATCAACTAACCATTCAGAAATGTCCTGTTGCTTCTACATGTTGTCACTTCTTCTTGAGTCTCTCCATCATTGTCTGACTCCGGTTTGAACACAAAAGGCTCAAAGTTTTTGACATTTTCAGTGCATGTGTTTGTGAGTGCAAGCTGTTGAAGCTCCGCCCCCTGTGCCGGGAGCAGCAGCTCATTTGCATTTAAAGGGACAGACACAAAAACGTTGCGTTTTTGCTCACCCTCAAAAAGTGACAATTTTAACATGCTATATAAAAATATCTGTGGGGTATGTTGAGCTAAAACTTCACATACACACTCTGGGGACATCAGAGACTTACTTTACATCTTGTGAAAATGGCATTATACCACCACTTTAACAAAGATGAACAAAACCGTAACACATGTATTGCTCCTGGTTAGTTCATGTTAGTTAATACATTAACTAATAATAACTAATGAACCTTATTGTAAAGTGTTACTCTTTATTTTTAAAAGTCTATATAGCAAATCTCAACAGCTTCTCATGATGTAATCGTCCAGCTCTAATCTGCTAAATGTGTCTACAAGGCATGAAGATATTATAGTTTTCGCTGTCTTTGTGTTCCAGATTCTTCAGAACATGGTGGGAACGGCTCTCATCATCCTGGTGGCCGTGGGATTTAAGACTAAACTTGCGGCTCTGACGCTGGTGGTCTGGCTTCTGGCCATCAATGTTTACTTCAACGCTTTCTGGACAGTGCCAGCATACAAACCCATGCATGACTTCCTGAAGTACGACTTCTTCCAGACCACGTCTGTCGTCGGAGGCCTGTTGCTGGTGGTGGCGCTCGGCCCAGGCGGCGTGTCCATGGACGAGAAGAAGAAGGAGTGGTGAAGAGGAGGAGAAGAAGAAGAACACTGCAAAAAATGCTTTTCTTACTCAGTATTTTTGTCTCGTTTCCAGTCCAAATATCTACAAATTCTTAAATCAAGATGCATTTACTAGATTAGTAAAATGACATTAGATATTATGTCTTGTTTTCTGGGGAAATCAATCAAAATTAAGTGAGTTGTTGCTTAAAAAAAGCTAAATTATCTGCCAATGGGGTCAGAAAAATAATGGTAATTCAAACAGAAAAAAAAAAAAAGTCTGACCCCATTGGCAGATCATTTTGCTTGTTTTAAGCCACAACTCACTCAATTTTGATTGATTTCCCCAGAAAACAAGACATAATATCTTATGGCATTTTACTACTTTGGTAAATGCATCTTGATTTAAGAGTTTTTAGATATTTGGACTGGAAACGAGACAAAAATACTGAGTAAGAAAAGCATTTTTTGCTAAGAGTTTTTCAGAACAACACGTTCATCACGTCCACTTCCTTTTTATTTCATGCATATCAGTTTTATCCACCAAACGCCACTGATTGCAACAGGTTCTTGTCTCGGTTCTTTCAAACGAGCATTAAAATGAGCCGAAAACAACATAAAACTCTATAAAAGTGTGATGGAAATGCAAATTACGTCACTTCCTCTTTAAGTGCATCCGTTTTATCCACCAAACGCCACTGATTGCAACAAGAACGCCATTTATTTTGTTCACTTCAATCACGTTTTCTCGCATTAGTGTTTCTAATTTACTGATGTTTCTGGTATTTAAAAGCGCTGTTGAGAGATATAAGTGTGTCAATAGTCTGTGAAATGGACTGAACGGGTTGTGAATGACTGATGGAGCTGATCATCATCATTCTGGAGGCTTTATAAGTGTTTGTGGTTTGATTTGTCAGAAACTGCCATTGGAAAACGTTCCTAATGTTGTGCATCTGAACTTCGTCTCAGTCTCGAGTCGTATGTGAAGTTTAGGACGAGAGCTCCTATTCTTCAACTTGATTTATTGTCTTGCTCAAGTGTTTTCTGTTGATTTATATATATATATATATAAATATATATTAAAAAAGCAATTCATTATATTGATTTTTCAGACGGTTATATTGTATTTTTGATTTTCGGATTTCAGATCATGGCGGAAAAATAAAGCAAAACCAATTAATAATTAAAAATGTGTTCTGATATATGATTAATTGTCTCAGTTCTTTCAAACAAGTATTAAAAATGAGTCAAAAACAACATAAAAATCTTTAAAAGTGTGATTTTTGACTTGGAAAGGTCATGCAAATTAATTACTAAATTGGTGTTTTTAATAATTTTGCTAATCAAGCAGCTTCTTCTTCTTCTGTGACTAAATTTTAATCAGTTTCTCTTCCGAGAGCTTTAAACCCGGTTCAGACCTTCAGACTGTTCTGACTCGGGTGATCATGTTAGCAAAATGTTAAAACATGTGTTAATTCATGCTAACAACATGTTAGCAGTGAGCTAGTTCATGTTAGTTAGAAATGTGTTAAAGCATGCTAGCAATGTGTTAAATCATGCTAGCAACATACTAAAACATGTTAGTAATGTGTTAAATCATGCTAGCAACATACTACTAGCAGCATGCTACCAACATGTTAATCATGCTAGCAACATTTAACATGGCAATTATGCTAACAGCATGTTAAAAACTGTTAGCAACGAGATAAACATGTTAACAAAATGTTAATCGGGCTAACAACATGATAAAGCATGCTATTAATGTGTTAAATCATTCAAGCAACATGTTATGATAGCAACATGATAAAGCATGCTAGTATTTTATTTTATTTTTTTACTTTCTCTGAGTAAAACCTTCAAACTTCAAGCTTTTCAATGTTATTTTAAACTTTTAGACCAGGCTTTGTCAAGAAGCCATCAAACAACGGTGGAGTCAGAAAGGTTTAGAAGGTAAACAACAATTAAAATATAAATGTGAACATTAACATTGCAGAAACATTACATCATGTGGCTCAATGTGTTTTTGTCCTGTGCTTATGATGGAATAAATATAATATAATAAGAAGTAAAGCGATTCGATGCACCGATCAGGTTATGATGTTTGAATAGTTGATATGCAATTTTTAATGTAGAGTGTAAGTGTGATTTTTATTTATTTATCAAAAGCGGTTGTCAGATATCATGGTTGCTTTATTGGACTTTTCCCAGTTTAATTAAATCAATCAATCAATCCATTTTTATAACATCTGGCCCTTTTTATGACTTTGAATTTCCATTGTATATTCAAGCAGAACTAACAATAATGAATGACATTTGCACTTTGCGTTACAGAATGAGAATGTTTCATTAAATGTCATATTGCACAAATGTTGATGGCACTAACAATAGGCTTTATTGTCTTTAAAAACACTTCAGGGAAAGTGGGCATATATTCTCAAACATTTAATTATGTTCACCTGAAATTGAACAAGTCTAACAGGCATTTTTAGTGGTTGATTTTCCACTTGAGAAATGTTGTATGGCTGGATCTCATTGGTTGAACGCGTTCTCGTGAGCGTCGAGGCTTTTTAAATAAACGGCGTAATCTGATTGGCTAATCCCGGCCTGTGTGGGCGCACCCCTGTTGTTGAGCGTGATCTGATTGGCTCATGTCTTCGGGGGGCGTGGCTGGAGACATGTGTGCTGTATCTGGGTGACATCAGACGCTGCAAGCGAACAAACTAGATTTGGATTCGGATCTGAAAGCTTCTTCTCCATAATTCATTTTTATTTGCTGCTGTTTAGGTGAGTTCCTGCGGTTTTTTCTTTTGTTTTTATGTTCACTATTCATGTGAATATTAATTTGACGTGATTTAGCCTATGTATTTGTTTACATCTCAACAGGTTGTTGTTCATGAGAACAGTGCTGTAAAATGTTAATGAAACGTTTTAATGATATTTTTATTAATTATCAGCATTGATATTGCTCTGTTATTTCTGCATGTGCAATAAAAATAGCGTTTTATGTATATAAATATAGAATTTAAAGTGCAGTTTAATCTATAGTGAGTTAAACTGGCTCAATCATTTATGGACTGATGCTTTTAATCATCTGATGCTCTGTTAAACTCAAACTCCTTGTGCTTTACTGGCATTTCAGAGGTGAAATAAAATCATCACAGGAGATAACTAATACCAGAGACACAACATGAAAATACTTTCTTTTTTTTCACACCATGAAAATACAGATTTCTTGTTTTTATGGCACTGACATCAGCTCGAATAAATTGAATAAATTAAAAAAAAAATCATTTTCATAACATGATTTTATACATAGGCTCTAAAAGCCAGACAGCCCTAGTATATCCAATTTTAGGTAGCACTTTATTTTACAGTGTCCTTGTTACATATGTTACATGTACTTACCATAGTAATAACAGTAAATTATAAGCATGCATAATGACATGCAACTAACCCTCAACCAAATCCTTATCCTACATGTAGTTGATTAATATTACTCAGTTCTTAAATATATGAGTACTCTGGTAACGATGACACCTTAAAATAAAGTGTAACCCAATTTTACATTCATTTTTAATTTAATGTAGATTTGATGACATTATCAGCATACTATTTTGAATGCAAAGCTGAATTAAAATGTTTTAGTATTATATTTTAATATGCTTCAGCAACTCAATGTGCATTTTTTATAATGAATATGTCTATTTTGCATTCTTTTTTAATTCAGAGCAGTTTTATGATATTACTAAAATTTTGAATGCAAAGCTGACATGTCAAGTCAAGTCGAGTTTATTTATATAGCGCTTTTCACAATACAGATTGTATCAAAGCAGCTTCACAGTATTAAATAAAAAAAAATACATCAATGTTTGTATCTAGTGGAAAACGTCCACGTTTGGTAATGCTGATCAATAGTATTGTTGATTGATTAATTAAATTAAATATCCCCAAATATCCCCAACTGAGCAAGCCAAAGGTATAAATTGAACATGGAATAAATTAACCCTTTCACGCATAGAGGTCATCACTACAGTGGACAGCTACTCAAAAAGAAGTTTCTTTGCTATAATTCAGCTACAATTCATACTATTACTGTGACAGTTGTTCTTGAAAATACTTTATCTGTAGTCATATTTTGGCTGTTAATAAATGTATTTGTGTCATTAGAATGTAATTTGCAGTTATAATGCAATAATGCATGTAACTTTTAATGCGTTACTTTACTCGTTACATCAAAAAGTAATCTGATTACTTAATGCTCGTTACTTGTAATGCGTAACTTATTACATCAAAAAGTAATTTAATTACATAATGCATGTAACTTTTAATGCGTTACTTTACTCGTTACATCAAAAAGTAATCTGATTACTTAATGCATGTTACTTGTAATGCGTTTCTTTACTCGTTACATCCAAATGCATGTTACTTGTAATGTTACTTTACTCGTTACATCGAAGAGTATTCTGATTACATAATGCATGTAACTTTTAATGCATTTCTTTACTCGTTACATCAAAAAGTAGGCCTAATCTGATTACGTAATGCATGTTACTTGTAATGTGTACTTGTTACATCGAAGAGTATTATGATTACATAATGCACGTAACTTTTAATGCGTTACTTTAGTCGTTACATCAAAAAGTAGGCCTAATCTGATTACGTAATGTGTGACTTTACTTATTACATCCAAAAAATGAATCTGATGATGTAATGTGTGACTTTACTTGTTACATCAAAAAAGAAATTTGATTACGTAATGTGTGACTTTACTTATTACATCAAAAAAATAAATCTGATTATGTAATGCGTGACTTTACTTGTTACTTTCCACAGTCTAAAAAAAAACCCAATAGATACGGTAGAAATGTGTCCATTTAATCAGAATTATCAGCTAATAAGGATAAATCGACATACTCTGTTAGACTGGAGGGAGCGTGATCATTTTCTACACAGTCTGAGTTGTGTTTCCACAGAGTTGTACCTCCACCAGATCTTTGATGGAATCACGTCCTCATGTTCTGATATCAAAGACACAAGACATTCACAACTATATGAATGTCTCAGTCTGCTGGTCGAATGGGACAAAACTCACTTGCGTTGCTATAGACTAACTGGAGTTGTATTATATTTTTGGTATTTATGTTTTAGAGTTTTCACATGATTTTATATAATTTGTATTTATTGGTTTGTTAAATACACACAGTAATAGTTGTGCAATTGCTGTATTATGTTAAATACAGTATCTCTTCAGTTAAAACCCAAAGTGCATACTGTCCATTAGAGTGGACATCTGAAAATCTCTTCAATAACATGCCCCTAAAAACAATAAAAACACATAAGAAAAAAAAATCCTGACGGAGGTTGTCATAATGCATGCATGAAAGGCTTAATATATAAAAAAAAAATCTATTTTAGAAACTCACTTAACACTTATTACATCATCAGCATAATATCTTGAATGAAAAAGTGAATTAGAATGTTTTACTATTATATTTTACTATGTTTCAGAAACTCAATGGGTATTTTTTAAATATTAATGTCTATTTTACATTCTATTTTAAATTGTTTTTTAATTTAATGCAATTTTATGACTACACTGGTCTCCAATTTTTTAGAAGTCAATCTGCTTTAGACATAAAATGTGCTATTTATTATGCATTTTTATTTTTTAATGGTTTAATTTTTTTTTTTTTACAGTTCTCTGGAGAGCCACAGCCCTGCAGTGTTTCAGCTTCAACCCTAATTAAACACACCTGATCCAGTTCATCGAGTCCCTCTTCTCATTAGAAAACTACAGGTGTGTGTGTTAGAGCTGAACTCTGCAGGGCTGTGGCTCGGTGATATGATTATAGAGATGACATAGGACAGGTTGTTCTGCAGATTAATGTAAGCTTTGTTTTATGACCACATCATCCATGATTATTAGGAATAACATCATGCAATTAATCGTATGACGCAAAACCAGCTTCAGATTGCATCATTCATTGCTTTGCCTAAACAGCAAGTACTGTCCAAATAGAATTATTCATAGATCCAGTCAAAGATTGACTTTTGTCATTTTGGGTTAAATTAAGATCCCTTCCCTGTATAACTCTTTTATCCTCCGCCATTCCCAAGTCAAGGGTCGTATCTACTAACTACATTTATTTCAGAAGCATTTTGGCTGTAGACCAGTGTCATTAGCGTAAAATTTTGAATGTAAAGCTGAAATGGAATATTTTAATATTAAATGTGTATTTCAGCAAATCAGTGGGAATTTTCAGTTAAACTTTATTTTTAGGTGACGTAGTGACATTGTACTTACTCAAATAAGTACTACTGAGGTATATTAATTAACTACAAGTACTTACTATAGAGTCACGGTTTGGTTTAGGGTTAGTTACTTGTAATTATGCATAATTTACTGTTATTACTATAGTAAGAACGTGTAACTACGTCGCCTTAAAATAAAGTGTTACTGAACTTTCTATAATTAATGTCTATTTTACTTCCTATTTTGCATTCTTTTTTAATGCAGTTTTTTATGAAAGTAGCAGCATAATATTATGAATGTACAAATGTAACAAGTTATTATATCAGTATCATGCCAATTTCATAATCAGTTCAAAGATAATCAATACAATGACATCAAATGCTCAGAGATAAAGAATAAAAGTTGTAGGTTAAACCCGACATTTAGAAAAATACATAATGCTGAAGTCTTTGAGATCCTTCAACATCATGGGCTGATCTGAGGTACAGAATCGCCTCGAGCCTCTTCAGCATTTCTTTATATAGACAGAATCTTTCACATGGAAACATGTGCTAACAATGTGAATTTGCATTCAGAGTTTACACCTTTTGGGAGCAGAATGCCATTAACTGCAAGTTATCACTAAACTCTCAAGAACTTTATTACCTTTTGGTTTCCTTCTTTGGGAATGAGACATTTGTACCAGTCGCACTGAGACATTTCAAATGATACCACACATGTGTAATACTGAATGATAAAAATTCACATTAAGCCATATAGATGTTTGGGTGAATTTTGGTGATCTCAGCATGAGAAAGGAGTGAGGGAAGAGTTGTATTCTGAGGTGAGACTTAAATGGTGATGCTAACTTCACAAGAGAGAGTTCAAATGTTAATTTCCTTCTTTTTCTCTGAGAGTTGCCCCTCTCTTCCAGTTCTTCCAGTTTTTCCAGTCTTGCACAGTTTTTATGAAAGTAGCAAAGCTGAAATATAATGTTTTAGTATTATATTTGACTGTTTTGCTCTACTTACAGCAGCACTGGAGCTGCATGAACAAAACCTGATAGTCACATGATGAATGACCCTGGTTTACTGACTCAACCTTCTTCTTCTTCTGATGTTTGACCTCTGTGTGTTGTGGTGAAGGTCACCGGAGTCGGAGATGTCGAAGGGTTTGGTGGTTCTGGCGTACAGTGGAGGTCTGGACACCTCCTGTATTCTGGTCTGGCTCAAGGAACAGGGATACGATGTGATCGCCTACCTGGTAACTCTATACGTCACATGTGCTATTTGCATAAATCACAAATCATTTCCTTCAGGGAAACTGTGATGACTGCCAAAAAATTATCTTCTTACTCAGTATTTTTGTCTTGTTTCCAGTCCAAATATCTAATTTTTTTTAAATCAAGATGCATTTACTAGATGAGTAAAATGCCATTAGATATTATGTCTTGTTTTCTGGGAAAAAAAATCTAAATAAAGTGAATTTTTGCTTAAAATAACCAAAAATTATTTGCCAATGGGGTCAGAATAATAATCTTGTTTCCGTTTAAATTAACCTTATTTTTCTGACCACATTGGCAGATCATTTTGGTTGTTTTAAGCAAAAACTCCAGTTTTTCCAGAAAACAAGACATATCTAATGGCATTTTAATCTTGTAAATGCATCTTGATTTTAGAATTTTTAGATATTTGGACTGGAAACAAGACAGAAATACTGAGTAATAAAAGCATGTTTTGCAGTGATGACAGTTAAGAGGCGAGTCTTGAGTGTTGAAATGCAGGAAATTATTTTCTTCACGTGATTCACAGTTAATGCCAGGCGTGTGAAGACTCGCTCAGCAAGCGTTTTCCTCTCGACCGGGAATCGTTCTCTGAAACCATGTGGCAAACGCTGCTGTTTTCATGGCCTGATGCTTTACTGACACCAGAACAATAGTGGCGTCGTCAGGAACAATGAGCCTGTCTGCGATCATCACGTCATGAGCTCAGGAACGCACCGAATGGGCTTTTGTTTTATGTTAGATATTAACACATTTTTGTGAGGATTCGCATTCAAAGCTCCACAACTGTTTCCCTGCCATTGTGCGAAGGTTTGCTTATGCACACGTCGTAGACCTTGACAAAAAGCAATTTTCCCAGCTCTTTGTTCATAATGTTGCTTTTTTTTATGCACCTCACATTCAAGTGTTGATAAGAAGCTAGAGTTAAATGGTTCTTGTTTGTTTAAAAGCAGAGGATCTGTACTTAATTTTGATTTATTGGATGTTCAGATGTTCATACAACATAATATTCTGGAGAAAGTTTGTGAAAATTATCAAAAATATCGCCGCCGGCTGGCAACTTAAAAAAAATATAAAAAAAATACTCTGGCGGGGAAAGAGTTAATATTTAGTGTTTTATTTTTGTATTTTAATTTTAGTTAAGGTTTAAGTCATTTTTTGTAGTTTTTAGTCATTTTTATTCAAACTAATGAAAATGAGAAATTTTATTTATATTTTTATTTATAAATTTTATGTTTTAGTTAGTTAAATTACATTAGTTAACATTAATTAAAAATGACAAACATATTTATTAATCTCAGTTAATATTCATTTCAACATTTGCTAACACATTATTGTTGTGTCTGTAAAGATTATTTAATGGATCTGAGCTGACATGAACTTGTTTTATTAACTAACTTTACCAAAAATGAATACATACTGTAACAAATGAATTGCTTAATGCCAGTGTTATTAATATTTTGAATTAGTGTTTATTTAATATTTTTTTTCAATTTTAGGTATTTCATCATGTGCTTTTGTCATTTCATTAGTGTTTTTTTTTATATTAATATTGCTATTTATGTTTATTTTTTGTGTTTTAGTTCAAGTTTTTCATCTAACATTTAGATTTGATTTGATTTCAGCTTTATTTCGTTTAATAGTTTTAGTTAAAAATATTATTGAATGCATTAAGTAAAGTAAGTAAAGTAAGTATAAAAACCCAGTTGGATTTATCGATCTCTCATGATAAACCACATAAAGCTGAACGCGTGTCTGAAGTGGATTCTGGTATATGGATGTTTCGTGTAAAGCGTAACTCGTAATGACCTTCACTACAAGTTTGTTAGTTGTTGTTTAATCGTGATCTAACAGTGGAGTTGATGATTGAAGTTCTAAAGCTGGCTAAATGTTTTGCAATGCTGTGCTGCAATGCAGAGGTTTATAATTATTCAGAGAAGTCTGAGTCAGGACAGCGATTCACAATGAAACAATGGAGTTTTTTGAGTGCATTGAGGAAGTGCTCTAACACTATACTCGACTGTGTGATGTGAGGTAACGAGGAACTGAAGAGACTGGAAATGGTCTGATAAAATTGCGTTAAAAAAACTAGAACAATAATGAATATCTTCTTGATTCTTTTCCTGTCTGAGTGCTTTTGTTTTACACATTTCTCAGATGCTTTCATCTAAAGCTACTCACATAGCATTCAAAGTAGACATTTCATCAGTTCATGCATTCCCTCAAACAAACCTATGAAGCTGTCCTTGCTTGTGCCGTGCTTTGAGTTGAGTTGGGTTGAGTTGGGTTGGGTTGGGTTGGGTTGGGTTGAGTTGAGTTGAGTTGAGTTGGGTTGGGTTGGGTTGAGTTGGGTTGAGTTGAGTTGAGTTGGGTTGGGTTGGGTTGAGTTGGGTTGAGTTGGGTTGAGTTGGGTTGGGTTGAGTTGGGTTGAGTTGGGTTGGGTTGAGTTGAGTTGGGTTGGGTTGGGTTGAGTTGGGTTGAGTTGGGTTGAGTTGGGTTGGGTTGAGTTGAGTTGGGTTGAGTTGAGTTGGGTTGAGTTGGGTTGAGTTGAGTTGGGTTGAGTTGGGTTGGGTTGAGTTGAGTTGAGTTGAGTTGGGTTGGGTTGGGTTGAGTTGAGTTGGGTTGGGTTGGGTTGAGTTGAGTTGGGTTGAGTTGAGTTGAGTTGGGTTGGGTTGAGTTGGGTTGAGTTGGGTTGAGTTGGGTTGGGTTGAGTTGGGTTGAGTTGGGTTGGGTTGAGTTGGGTTGAGTTGGGTTGGGTTGAGTTGAGTTGGGTTGAGTTGGGTTGGGTTGAGTTGGGTTGAGTTGAGTTGGGTTGAGTTGAGTTGGGTTGAGTTGGGTTGAGTTGAGTTGGGTTGAGTTGGGTTGGGTTGAGTTGAGTTGAGTTGAGTTGAGTTGGGTTGGGTTGGGTTGAGTTGAGTTGGGTTGGGTTGGGTTGAGTTGGGTTGGGTTGAGTTGAGTTGAGTTGGGTTGGGTTGGGTTGAGTTGGGTTGAGTTGGGTTGAGTTGGGTTGGGTTGAGTTGGGTTGAGTTGGGTTGGGTTGGGTTGAGTTGAGTTGAGTTGAGTTGGGTTGAGTTGGGTTGAGTTGAGTTGAGTTGGGTTGAGTTGGGTTGGGTTGAGTTGAGTTGGGTTGGGTTGAGTTGAGTTGGGTTGAGTTGGGTTGGGTTGGGTTGGGTTGAGTTGGGTTGAGTTGAGTTGGGTTGAGTTGGGTTGAGTTGAGTTGAGTTGGGTTGAGTTGGGTTGGGTTGAGTTGAGTTGAGTTGGGTTGGGTTGAGTTGAGTTGAGTTGGGTTGAGTTGGGTTGAGTTGGGTTGAGTTGGGTTGGGTTGGGTTGGGTTGGGTTGGGTTGGGTTTGGTTTGGTTTAGTTGTGGTTTAGTATAGTTTAGTTTAGCTTGGTTTGTTTGGTTGTGGTTTAGTATAGTTTGGTTGTGAGTGTAGTGTAGTGTAGTGTAGTGTAGTGTAGTGTAGTGTAGTGTAGTGTAGTGTAGTGTAGTGTAGTGTAGTGTCGTTTAGTTTGGTTTAATTTAGTTTAGTTTAGTTTAGTTTACATTAGTTTACATTAGTTTACTTTAGTTCGGACCAGATGAAGTCTGGTACACCGGACTAGGTTATTTTTTGTTGTTTTTGATGATCTGTTTTCTCTTTTTCACATTAAAGGCTAACATTGGACAGAATGAGGACTTCGATGCTGCCCGGAAGAAAGCTGAGAAACTTGGAGCCAAGAAGGTAAAGACAGATAAACACTGATCACAGCTGAAGTGCACTAGAACGTGTCATGAATGTTTGTTTTCATAATGCATCAGTGCTTATGGTAAAGCGTATTTTAATCATGATCACGATTGAGTTAAATTAAGCTCTAGCTGTGTCGTGGCGACATCATGTGGTCAACATGTGAATGTGACGTCTGATTGGCTGGAACTCACTGAGGTCTGAAGTGGGATATTAAATTTGGGATATTCCCATGTCCAACCTCGTCTGGAACGCAGCATTAAGGCCCATTCACACCAAGAACTATAACTACAAATAAAACTATAACGATAACTATAACTATATTAGCGTCCACATTAGCGGACGATAACGTTCTGTTTATTTTAAGTGCTACTAAAGTTTTGTCGTCTGTCGCTTTAAATATGCGAGCTCTTAAGAGCAGGATGGATTCTGATTGGCTGTCAATGTTTTTATCGTTCATCAGCCGGAATGAATCTTATTGGAATCACTTTCAGAATGATTCATGTTAAAACATGTTAAAACACGCTAACAACATGCTAATTCATGCTAGCAGTGTGTTAAAACATGCTAGCAACATGCTAATTCATGCTAACATGTTAAAAACATCTTAAATCATGCTAGCAAGCAATGCTAGCAATATGTTAAAACATGGTAAATAATGGTAGTGACATGCTTATTCATGTTAGCAACAAACTAATTAATGCTAACAATATGCTAAATCATGTTAGCATTGTGTTAAAATGTTAGCAACATGATAATTCATGTTAACAATGTGTTTAAACCTGTTGTTTCATGTTAGCAATGTGCTAAAGAATGTTAGTAAAATGCTAATTCATGCTAGCAAAGTGCTGAATCAATCTAACAATGTGGTAAAACATGCTAGCAAAATGGTAATTAATGTTAGCAAATTGTTAAATCAATCTAGCAATGTGGTAAAACATGCAATCAACATGCTAATTCATGCTAGCAAAGTGTTAAATCATGTTAACAACATGTTAATTAATGTTAGCAACATGTTAATCCATGCTAACAACATTTTAAAACATGTTAGCACTAGCAGTATGTTAATTTATGCTAGCTACATGCTTAAACATGCTTACAACATGCTTATTCATGGTAGCAGTGTCTTTCTCTCTTTCTCTTTCCACTTTACTAAATTTAAAGCTTATAAAACGTATTATAAAACGCTTATAAAACTTTCAAAAGCCAACATCAAAGTTTTTCCCAACAAACTTTACTCATCTAGTCTTTATAGTTATTGTTCTTGGTGTGAACGGCCCTAGTCATGGGAAAAAAAACTTTTTTTCAAAATTAGCACTAGTTTTAATTTTTGTATTTTCTGTTATTAATTTACCTTTTGTTAGTTTTAGTAGTTGTAAAGTGTAATAAGCTTCTGTTTCATCCCGCTCCTTTTTCGAACATAGTGTAATTATCGTTATTATACTTTATAGATGTTGTTTTTTCTTTCGGTATGTTGCAACACACTTATATTTTATTTTATTTGTATCTTTTTGTGTTGTTCAAAATAAAAACAAAGGAAAAAAGAAAGAAAAAAGAAGTTACAGAAGTTTCTAAAATGACAATCCTGTTTATATTATAATCCTGCTCATTATATCTGCATTAAATTATTAGATGTTTAAATGAATACGTTTTTAATACACTAACTATGACTTTGTATATGTACATTTCTGAAATACTTAACTTAAACAGTTCCCTATGATAAGAAATCTCTGTAAATTGTAATATGGACTCATGCACTTTCTGTAAAGCTGCAAAAAGATTGAATCCAATATTGGGTGATTTATAACAAGTGATTTATAAGCTATTTTTTGTAGGCCGGTCATTTTTGACCAGGAACACCACGAGTGTGACAATGTGCCATTTTGTACAAAATAAAAGTTTTTCAAAACAAAATTCCTGGTGAATAATTAAAGTAGACTAGTGTGATCAACAGTGCCAATTTTCCTCAGATTTTATTTAATATTTCCAAAATTATTCAAAAATAAAAAAAAATTTACTCAAAAAATGAGATGCCTACTATCAAATAAATGAGCTTTGAAATGATGTGTAGTGTGAAAAGCTCTATACAAATAAGCGTGAATTGAACTGAGTAAAGCATTGGTGATGTCAGTTTACCTGGTGTGTGTTCTGAAGTGATGTGTGTGTGTGTGTGTGTGTGTTTCAGGTGTTTGTTGAAGACCTGCGCTGTGAGTTTGTGGAGGAGTTCATCTGGCCGTCGGTTCAGGCTAACGGTGTCTACGAGGACCGCTATCTGTTGGGCACAGCGATCGCTCGCCCCTGCATCGCTCGACGTCAGGTCCAGATCGCCCGGCAGGAACGAGCTCAGTTTGTTTCTCACGGAGCCACAGGAAAGGTGCCCAAAAACATTAGCAATCTTGAAAAATGCTTAATCATTTTGTGAAAACAAAGTAAAAATTACTGACCCCAAACTTTTGTGGAGGGGCACAACGTAATGCTTTTTGACTTTCTCAGTTTGTGTAAATAGGGTTCAGAGTATTAATTCTTCCCCAAATGATTGATTATGATTATTATCAGTGTTGAAAACAGGTGTGCTGTTGTGTTGTGTTATGATTATTATATATTATGAGTTATGATACACTAATGAGATGTTCTGGGCGTTTGCTTAACTGGGTTTGGTTGATTTACAGTGAAAACACCCAGAACTGAATGACACTGATGAGAACATTGAGATGATCTGATGTTCAGATTCTGCCAGCATCACTTTATGATTGATTGATTGATTAATTACTTTATTTTCACCATGGGGAAATTTGTGTTGCTTGTGTTTCAACATGCGTACACGCAAATAACCAACAATGTACATAAATATAAAACCCCTAAAACACCCAATAAAAATAAAAGACCCACTCAGTAAACTCCACTAACAATGATTTTAGGAATGATTTTTTTATTTAATGTTTATTGTTCAGAGTCACAATCATTCAATCAAAGGTACTTCCTTCTCAACTAATTATTAGTTAAAATATATATATTTTTCATTGGTATGACAGTGTTGGTCTTCGTTTTAATAATTAAAACTTATTTTTAATTTCTTTTCTTAAATAAGTCACAAAAAGCTGCATTTATTTGATCAAAAATACAGCAAAATTTGTAAATATTATTATTATCTAAAATATCTATTTTCTATGTGAATATCTAGTAAAGTGTAATTTATATCCTGTGATCAAAGCTGAATTTTCAGCATCATTACTCCAGTCTTCAGTGTCACATGATCCTTCAGAAATCACTCTAATATGAGGATTTGATGCCCAGATATAATCAATTATTTCTGGGGCTCAAATATTAACATTGGTGGTTCTTACTCTTATTATTATCATAATTATCTTTTTCTGCTTCATATTTTTGTGGCTTTATTTTTAATAAATTACACTTTACTATATATTCACATAGAAAACAGCGGTTTTACATTGGAATAATATTTCACTGTTTTTAAAGTATTTTTTTTATCAATTAAATGCAGCCTTGGTGGGCAGAAAACACTCTTTTAAACATTTTAAAATCTTAAATATTCCAAACTTTTGGGCTGTAGTGTATATTGACATCTAATAGTGCAGATACAGCATCATGCAGACTCTGTCCAGTTACAGTGTAGAACATCCTTATGGTAGAAAGAGAGAGTAAAGTAGAGGAAAGTAAGTAGAATAAAAGCTTGTTATGTGTATAAGTGCAGTTTCATCAGTAGATGGCGGCGGACGCCTGTTCTGTGACCCTGATCAGGGGTTGAGCTGATTTAGGAAGTTGATTATGGTTTATTATTATGGTTTAGGATTTGATTATCTTCTCTATTTCTGCGATTCACAATCAGAAGATAATATTAGCTAGTGTCAGTATTTCAACACATTGACATGTTTGCTGTTCTCTGATGATGGTTTAATGGTCACGTTACGTGCAGATAAACAAATCAAATATTTACTTTTTTATCGTCTTACTTTTTCTAAAAATGAATTATTAGCTTTCATCAAATGCTTTACAGAAGTAAATGTGTCCGTTAATTACTGAAACACCACCTGAGGAGGATGTCAGGTGTGTTCATCGTTATTTTTATGAAGACCATGCTATAAAAAATGAAATGAAATGCACAACTCATACCTTATAAAAACACATACAACTCTAAAAGCGTGATTTCTAGACCTGGAAAAGTCATGGAAATTAATAAAATATGAAAAGGTCATTTGAAATTTATAAAGTCTTAAAGTCATGGAAATGAATAAAGTCTTAAAGTCATGGAAATTATTAAGATCTTAAAAAGTCATGGAAATTATTAAGATCTTAAAAAGTCATGGAAATTATTAAGATCTTAAAAAGTCATGGAAATTATTAAGATCTTAAAAATTAATGGAAATTATTAAAATCTTAAAGTTGTGGGAATTATTAAAATCTTAAAAAGTCATGGAAATTATTAAGATCTTAAAAAGTCATGGAAATGTATAAACTCTTAAAGTTGTGGGAATTATTAAAATCTTAAAGTCGTGGGAATTATTAAAATCTTAAAAAGTCATGGACATTTCATAAGATCTTAAAGTCGTGGGAATTATTAAAATCTGAAAAAGTCATGAAAATTAATAAGATCTTAAAGTTGTGGGAATTATTAAAATCTTAAAGTTGTGGGAATTATTAAAATCTTAAAAAGTCATGGAAGTTATTAAGATCTTAAAGTCGTGGGAATTATTAAAATCTGAAAAAGTCATGGAAATGAATAAAATCTTAAAAAGTCATGAAAATTAATAAGATCTTAAAGTCGTGGGAATTATTAAAATCTTAAAGTTGTGGGAATTATTAAAATCTTAAAAAGTCATGAAAATTAATAAGATCTTAAAGTCGTGGGAATTATTAAAATCTTAAAGTTGTGGGAATTATTAAAATCTTAAAAAGTCATGGAAGTTATTAAGATCTTAAAAAGTCATGGAAATGTATAAAATCTTAAAATTGTGGGAATTATTAAAATCTTAAAAAGTCATGGAAATTATTAAAATCTTAAAGTCGTGGGAATTATTAAAATCTTAAAGTCGTGGGAGTTATTAAAATCTTAAAAAGTCATGAAAATGTAATAAGATCTTAAAGTCGTGGGAATTATTAAAATCTTAAAGTCATGGAAATTATTCATCTTAAAAAGTCATGGAAATGAATAAAATCTTAAAGTCATGAAAATTATTAAGATCTTAAAGTCATGGAAATTATTAAAATCCTAAAAAGTCATGGAAATTTCTATAATGAATATAACAATATTGATCAATGATGCAAACAGAATTGAATAAAGCGACACCATGTCATTATTCAGATCAAGTCAGTTCAGTTCATAACTGTGTAAAGATCATCAGTTATATGAATCATTATGGAGTTGCACAGCTCATGCCTCATGAATCTGTGTGTGTAATGTGTCGTGTGTGTGTGTGTTTCAGGGGAATGACCAGATCCGCTTCGAGCTGACGTGTTACGCTCTCTATCCTGAAGTTCAGGTGAGTGAACATCATCATCATCATCATCATCATCAGTCTGAGTTATCCATCATCCACCTCTCCGTCTCTCCTCTCTCACATTCCTGATCACCAGATCGTCGCTCCGTGGAGGATTCCCGAGTTCTACAACCGTTTCCGTGGAAGGAAGGACCTGATGGAGTACGCAGAGGTACGTGTACAACTACAACTAGAACTATACATATATACATGATGTCAAAATTCACATTTATTTGTAGAGCGCTTTTCACAATTCACATCATTTCAAAGCAGCTTTATAGTGATCTGTAAATTATGTATTTCAGAAATGTAAATATACAAAGTCATAGTTAGCTAAAAATGTAATAACTGAATGCAGAAATGATGAGCTCATTGAAGTAATGAATACTATATATAAATGACTTGACTTGACATCGCTTTCCCTGGTTTATCCTGTCCTCAGTTTAACACTAAAGCTGGGGAATGAATATAGATTTTTCTAGTTATATTAAACTTTAAAATATTTCATCAGGTGGAAATTGCTGAGAAATTAGTGTTTGGGACTTAATAATAATAATAATAATATTATGAAACAATCACAAAAAGTCATGCAAATTCAAAGAGCTTGATTAACATTCACTTATTGATACTTCTGAAACTACAGAGTTTTAATTAATTACTTTCATTGAATTATTTTAACCTTTAACAAGTTATCATAACTTGCTACATCTCATTTCTGTAAATAATGTTTTTTGAATATTATCAATAATATTGTCAAAGAATAAATGTCGTTAACAATATTTTTTGTTATATTTGTCATTACAGTATTTGTTATTTTAGTATCATTAAGATACCATTAGAATTTTTACTTAATATTTTGAATTTGTTTTTATTTTTGTGTTTTGTTTTAATTTTAGTTCAAGTTTTAGTCATTTTGTTGTGTGTTTTGGTCATTTTTAGTGGTTTGTATGTGTGTTTTGTTTTTTTAAATGTTTGCAGTTTTGAACTCAGTCCACTAGATGGAGCTCAATATACATATATATATAATATCTGGGTCTGAATCTGGAGTTTTTGATCATAATCACTTGTTTTGATGAATAAATGTCGTCCATGTTGCATATGAGTGATCCGCTGTTATTATAGAGAATCTACATCAGATTTTTGTTACTTGAAATACAAAATGTAAAAAAAATAAAATAAAATAAAATACCAAAAAAAGTATCTCAGCTCATCTTCATTGATGTACTTCAACAACTGAAACTAAACGTAATAAAAACTATACAAACATGTTTTTACAAAACAAAACTAATAAAAACATACAGAAATCTGAATGTTGTCCATGTTGCACAGAGTGATCAGAGTTATTATAGAGAGTCTACATCACATGTGTCTGCACAGCTTTATGCATTTAACACAACTAAAGCATCACAAATACACTACACTGTAGAATTGTTGAAAAGTTTCAATGTGCGTGTGTGTCTGTGTGT
This sequence comes from Leuciscus leuciscus, assembly GCF_965113295.1. Classification (NCBI taxonomy): domain Eukaryota; kingdom Metazoa; phylum Chordata; class Actinopteri; order Cypriniformes; family Leuciscidae; genus Leuciscus; species Leuciscus leuciscus. The sequence continues at coordinate 52,422,191 of NC_138729.1, forward strand.
GTGTGTGTGTGTTTGTGTGCGTGTTTGTGAGTGTGTGAGAGAGAGAGAGTGTGTGTGCAAATTAGTTTCTTTGCAATTATTTTGTGAAATTTACCAGCGAATTCTTTAAAGCATCATGTATTGTCTTCTCTCAGAAACACGATATTCCGGTGCCGGTGACGCCGAAGGCTCCGTGGAGTATGGATGCCAATCTCATGCACATCAGGTGACCTTCACACACACCTTCACACACTCCAGTACTGTACATACAGTAGAGTCTGTCCTCGCTGCTGTTATTGCACTGAAGCTGATCTCAGACCTGTGTTTCACAGCTATGAGTCTGGAGTTCTGGAGAACCCGAAGGTAAGACATCAACACACATCAGTTCATCTGCAGTGCTGTTCAAGCCATTCTTACTTACGTAGATATATTAATCTGACCTTAAATATATATATATATAGTTTATATAATATAAAAATATAATATTAATATATAAAATATATGTTTGCATGTGTGTTTTGTTTTGTTTTGTTTTTATAATGAGAGATGAACAAACAAACCTTCCTAAATTAATAAACCTTCACCTGTTTCAGTCAGTAAGTGTTAATCTGAACTGAAAGCGGCTGATTTTGAAGATGATTAAATAAATCAATACTTTTATTCATCAAGGATGCATTCAATAAATCAAAACCTACAGTTAAGACATTTACAAAAGTATTTTTCACCTTCTGTTCATCAAAGAATCCTGAAAAAAAAATGTTTTCAACATTGATAATAATAATAATGAATGTTTTTTGATCATCAAATCATCATATTATACTGATTTCTGAAGGATCATGTGACACTGAAGCCGTCGATTAGATTGGATTGTGTTTGACGGATCAGTTTTGATCATTTCAAGGCCTTATGAATCAAAAAGATGAAATTCTGATGATTGTAATGCAAATAAATGTTATCTTTATAAATCCAGGCTTTATAGGGTTAAAGACCTCAGCGTTATTAAGACATTTTCAAAAAATGTTGTTTTCAAATTAATTATTCTCAATTGTTCTCCCAATTGTGAGTTTATATGTCAGAATTCTGAGGAAAAAGTCAGAATTGTGTTAAAAAGTTGTGAATATCTTTTCAATTTTTTTATTCCGTGGCGGAAACAAGCTTCCATACTATTCTCTTCTGTTGTCAAGAGACTTGTTTATGGGTATAAATGTTTTATTTTGTTGTTTTTTTAT
>NC_138729.1:52428398-52458398 GCF_965113295.1 Leuciscus leuciscus
ATTCGTTCAAAAACACTGAATCATCCAGTAATGAAACAAGTGAATTCTTTATGAGTGAGACATTGAATCATTCACTCCAGAGATTTGTTCAAAAACACTGATTCATTCAGTAATGAAACAAGTGAATTCTTTATGAGTGAGTCATTGAATCATTCACTCAAGAGATTCGTTCAAAAACACTGATTCATCCAGTAATGAAACAAGCAAAGTCTCTATATGAGTGAGTCATTGAATCATTAATTCAAGAGATTCATTCAAAAACACTGAATCATCCAGTAATGAAACAAGAGTCATTGAATTATTCACTCAACCCATTTTTTTTATTAATTAATTCAGATTAATTACACATTTTTAAATAAACTGCAGCAATTAACATTTTATCAGGACCTCTAGTAAATAAATCACGTTATTTTGTTTAGTTATCTATTCAGAATCGTGGGAGAATCTTGATTCTGTTTGAAAGAAAATCGTGACTCTCATTTCATCCAGAATCGTGCAGCTCTAATTCAGGAATGCTGTGGAATAAGATTGGTCTCTTTTTAAAGGTCTCTTCAACATTTGAAAAGTGTATAAAAGTTTATATGTATTTCACTAAATAATTTGGACTCTAAACCAATTATTTGGTTGTGTTTCAAATTTAAAGTTGATATGACAAAAATTGAGCCATTTGAACCATTTTCAAAACTGTTGATACATTTTTCAGTGTTTTAGCTTTCCAGTGATTTATGATGATTATGAAAATATGTGAAGTGGGGAGAGAGGGGAATAAAAAAAGTGTCCCATGATAATGTTATTGCAACAAAATAAACAAATCGACTAGTTTAGATTTGCTATATATCATTATATGTGAGTGTACTGTGTGCATGTGGATGAAGTAATAAATATGAATATGAATAAAATAAATGCAGTTCGCATTTTGCAAGAATATTGACAGTTAACACGCTAAAGCAATAAAGGTTAGTTTTTATTTTTAGTGCTAAAATATGAATTGCACTAAAAAATGAATGTAATTTTATTAGCTGAGTGATCATTTAATGAATCTAAAGTAGCCTAAATAAATTGCATGTCAAGTCAAATTTATGTATAAAGCGTTTTTTCAAAATACACATTATATCAAAGCAGAAAATCATAATATTTATAATATTTTCATGCCTGATAGTTGCATTTATTCATTTAGCAGTTTAAAGATGGGCATTTTGCAATCAAGCTATATAGTCTATATCACTTTACTGTATATATGCAGATAAAGAGCGGTGTGATTATTATAGTTTGCATTTTGCATCAATATAAACAGATCGGCTAGTTTACATTTGCTATATATGATTATATGTGCGTGTACTGTGTGCATGCGGATGAAGTTAGATAAACTGTGATTAGAGACTTCCTGGTAAAATAAAGATAAATAAAAATAAAATGTATACAGTTTGCATTTTGCAAGAAGTGGTAACTCTGTGCCATTTTGTACAAAATAAAAGTTTTTCAAAACAAAATTCCTGGTGAAAAATTTAAGTAGACTAGTGTGATCAACAGTGCCAATTTTCTTCAGATTTTATTTAATATTTCCAAAATTATTCAAAAATAATGTTGGTTTTTTTAACTCAAAAAAGCAGCTGCCTACTTTCAAATAAATGAGGCCTACGATTAATCAGATGCAAATAGAAATATAAAACCAGTCCTAATTGAAAGAGAACAAGTTGACCAAAAAGATTGAATCCAATATTGGGTGAAAATATAGTATAACAAGTGATTTATAAGCAATTTTTTGTAGGCCGGTCATTTTTGACCCGGAACAGCACAAGTGTGACAAGGTGACAAAACCCCCCCTAAAAAAGTAAGACAATTGTTAAAACACATTTGAGAAGTAGTTATACCATTTGTGAACAAAGTCACTAAGTTTCAGTCCAAAGCGATAACATTAACTAGTATTTTCGGGAAAAATGACCGGAACACCACATGAGGGTTAAAGATGGGCATTTTGCAATCAAGCAGTAGATTTTTGCTATATAGTCTATATCACTTTACTGTATACATGCAGATAAAGAGCTGTGTGATTATTATAGTTTGCATTTTTTGCAGCGATATAAACAGAATTTGCTGTAGTTTAAGATGAAAAAGCAGTGGAATGTTAGTTTTTCACTCAAAGAAACTGTTTTCAAGCAGTTAAACAAAGTGCGTCAGGACTTCGTTCCCATATTTTTTTGGGGGGAGAATTAGAATCTCAATAGTTGTGCGGGACCCCAGCGAACTAGTAATGTGATTTTATCAGACAGCGACGTCATTGTGTTCTATGATCCGTTTTGATCGGCCATCAGTATTCATAGATATTTGAGCACGTCCATTTAATGTCCATGAGAAAAGCTTGTTTTAGTGATTCTCACAATGGTGGCCCCCCCGTCAACGCCCCGCTCCTGTAAAGACCTGGTTTATCTTTCTATTCTCCTGCCTCTTTTCTTCTGCTCACTTTCTCAGCACTCTCTCTCTCTCTCTCTCTCTCGTTGATAAAAAAGAATTTTAACTACCAAACCTTTTCCCTCTTGTCATTTTAACCCCCGTTTCTTTTGCCACGTCTTCTCCGGCTCCTCAAAAGGGGAACAAAAACAAAAAAAAAAGAGGAAAGAGTGGAAAAATGTAAAGCAGTAATTTTTCCTACAACTGTGTCTTCTGTGCCATTGTTGCTTTTCTAAGGCCGAGGGAACGAATAGAATCGGCAACGGTGAATGAGGAGAGAGGAGAGGTGGCCGAGAGACTCTGCGTTCACGCTGCGTTTCATTTATTTGAACTTTTAATCTAATTATTAACTATTTGAAGGGTCCGGGAGCTCTGGGAGCCGCTGCTCGTTCGCTGTCCTGTGGCCCTCGGCCTCTGGGTTTGAGGGCCAGTGTTTGCCATTATTTACTCTAAACTCATATTACGTTCTGGAAATCTTCACGCAGCTCTTTTACATGCAACAACTGTTCATTAACTGGAAAAAAATGTTTACAACATGTTTTTATAGTGCAACTCGTCAAAATAAGTTAAGGAATTTTCAAGTTATGCAAGATTCTACTAATTTTTTTAAGTCAGTGTAATGTAATTCGAGTTGAAATTAGTTTATCATCCAAGTTGATTTGTTACACTTTTTTGTCTTGTCAAAGTGACTCAAAAAATGTCATAAATGAGACTTTGCCGAGACGTTTGCAAACGTTACATCATCATATTCGATATGAGAGAAAGTGTCATGTGACTTCAGAAAAGTCAGTTTTTAATATTTTTTATTAGTTCTTATTATGTTCTTAGTTTTCATGTTCATTTTAGCTTATTTTTTTGTCATTCAACAAATTAGTTAAGCAATTTTCAACTTTAAGTCAGTTTAATGTAATTTAAGTTGAAATTAGTTTAACATCCAAGTTGATTGTACTGAAAAATTTTAGGCTGCAACTTTCTTTGTCAAAGTGACTCAAAAAATGTCATAAATGAGAGTTTGCCGAGACATTTAAAGCCGGTAACGTCCAACATGAGTCATATCTCGCAGTCAAACATACGAGAGAAAGCGTCATGTGACTTCAGAACAATCTTTTTATTTCGATTTTTTTATTTTTTTTTATTTTGAATGTTTTTATTTGATTAGTTTTCATGTTAATTTTAGCTTAATTTTTTTTAAATGTGCTTTTGTCATTTTAATACTTAAATAAATAGACATGAAATATGTAGTCTGGAATCTATACTTTTATGGTGTTTGTTCCCCCAATATTTGTCATTATTTACTCTAAACTCATATTCATTTCTGAAAATCTTCACAAGCTCTTTTCCATGCAACAAAAATGACATGATCAATAAGTTGACAGCATATGTTTTTACATTGCAACTCATCAGAATCATTGTTTTAAGTCATTTTAATGTAATTTAAGTTTAAATTTGTTTAACATCCAAGTTGATTGCACTTATACTTCAAAAAATGTCATAAATGAGAGTTTGCCGAGACGTTTGAAGCCGTTAACGTCCAACATGCGTCATATCTCGCAGTCAAACATCATAGCAAACGTAACTGAACCATATTTGATACGAGAGAAAGCGTCATGTGACTTCAGAACAGTCATTTTAGTTTGTTTATATTTTGAATTAGCTAAATTTTTTGTAATTTCGTCGTGCTTTTGTCATTTTATTATTTAATAGACATGAAATATATACTTTTATATTGTTTTTTTGCTGTGTTTTGGAGCTTGACTGACATGGTCTGATGGGACAACTCCAGTTTTTTCCCCTTTTTATTCCACGGGAAAAGCCTCATAAGAGTTTGAGCATATAAAGAAATGATTGGATGATTTTAATGTTCGGTCGGACTGTCCGGCTTGCTCTTTTAGGCGTGATTATTCTCACAGGGCTTTGCGTTTACAGCTGTGAAAGGACGAGCAGGAACATGATTGGCAACTGTGAGCGTGATAAATGCTAATGAGACCCGTGTTGGGATCTTTTCTTTCTTTCTTCTCCTCCCTCTTTTCCTCCCCCGTTCAGATCCTGCACCTCTGGCCTCTGAGCGGCTCGCTTCACACTGGGAATAAGTCGAGTATTCTCCGTGATTTATTTCTGGGAGTGTTTGAGAGGACCATGGAGATCGAGAACACTCTCAGACTTCTGGAGATCTAGATCTAGACTTCAGTGAAACCAGAAGCTCTTCGCATTTTATAAACAAATATATGTCATTTATTTTACAGTAAGATACACATTCAAGAGGATAAAACAACAGATATATTGTTGATAAGAAAGACTATTGTTTGTCCATCCATCCATCCATCCATCCATCCATCCATCCATCCATCCATCCATCCATCCATCCATCCATCCATCCATCCATCCATCCATCCATCCATCCATCCATCCATCCATCCATCCATCCATCCATCCATCCATCCATCCATCCATCCATCCATCCATCCATCCATCCATCCATCCATCCATCCATCCATCCATCCATCCTTGTCGTCTGTCATTTTGTCTGTATCAATTATGAAACAAAGTCGATTCAGCAATAAAGCAAAAACAAGTTTCTGATCCAGTAGTGTCAGTAATGCAGCACGACTGAATATCCAGTGTGTTTTACATCCCAGAGTCAGGAAACTCAAACCCCATCAGGTGACAGAGATGGAGCAAAAACACTTCTCATCATCATCATCATCATATTAATGTGTTCTCGTACTTCCAGGTGTTCCAGTCAAAGTGACGCATGTTAAGGAAGGGAAATCTAAAGACAGTCCACTGGAGATCTTCTCATACCTGAACGAGATCGGGTGAGCAGAACCTCAGCTTTACTCTTCAAACACTGTCACGAATTCAGGAGGAACGTCTCTTTAGTTGCTCAACGCTTGCTTTCCCTGTGGCTCCTTAAACTTGACATGTTATCCCATCATAAACAGCCACGCAAACATACAAATGTTATTTTGAACAGCATGTGTCACTTGAGAATATATGCATTGTTATTTATTTATTAATCAATAACCGACTCTCTCGTTTTTAAAGTGGAAAGCACGGAGTGGGGAGAATCGATATCGTGGAGAACCGCTTCATTGGGATGAAGTCCAGAGGTAAGAACATCAAGTCATTACATTTATGAAGTGCGTAAAGCTTTATTTATACAGAACCTTTTAAAACTGTGTTTACAAAGCGCTTTACAGAAGAGACACACACTTAGAAATAAGATTACATTTGTGCATTTGACAGATTATTTTATCCATAGATTTCCATGCATTCAAGATAAACATTTTATCAGTTCACGTCATTCACTGGAAGTCAAACCCATGACTCTGGTGTTGCTTGTTGTGAAAACGAATTATGACAATTTTATGATAAATTTTGTCTTTAATTAAAATTTTATGGCAAAATTATGAAAAATAAATATTTGTTATAATAATATAGGAATATTAATTAATTAATCAATTATTATTATTATTATTAACAAAAAAAAAAAAAAAATTTAAACAAGGTGCATATATTTTTTTTACACGTAATTTAAATGTAATATATAATGTATAAATACTTATAATATAACTTAGTATTTACGTTTAATAAATACATAGAATAAATGGTATAATAATAAGTACTTTTTCCTATATTAATATAACAGAGGAATATATTGCAAGTATTGCAGGGCAGAAATGATTCGCTTCACTTTTAATTTATGATCATGATGGTCTATAAATTCCCTCACATTTGACGTTTATCCAACTTTTGGCAAAAGCTTTTCCTCCCTTTTATCAACATTTTCTAAAGAACAGCATCAGAATCCCCCAAAAACACGTTCTTCCTCAGTGTTTCGGTCTCGTTTTCCAGCACTAATATCTGAACATTCTTAAATCAAGATACATTTACTGGAGAAGAAGCAAAATGACTTCAGAATGAACCCAAATGAACAGAGTTTGAGTTTAAAACAAGATGAAATATCTGTAAATGGAGTCAGAAAAATACTCTTGTTTTTCCTGTGAATGAAGATTGACAGGGATTTTTTTTTTTGTTCACTTCATTTGGATCAATATCTTCTGTCATTTTGCTTCTCCGTTAAATATATCGTGATTTAACACCGTGTGCTAACTACACGCGCCGCGCCGCACGATACAATCCCTCTTCTCCATGTTAATGAGAGTGTGTGTCCTAACCAGCCGCGACGGCGACACGCCACGATTCTAGTTTAGAAACGGTTTCTATTTTTCTGCGACGTCGCGCTGGAACAACAAACACAAAGTGTGGCGATGATAATCTCAGGTGCTGTTTATGTGCTTTATTTAATGTTAAAAGCGTGTCATGTGACTCTGAGTATCATTTAGTGCTCCAGCTTTGTGGCTGTAAAAGCAACAGTGGATAATTCACCTCAGATCTTGAAATTAAACAAATGGAAACAAGAACGTTTAAACTGTGAACAAACAAGTGTATTCTTTGACAAAGATTGATTGAGTAACTCAGTAGCCTGTGTATTTTTAAAAATGTCATTATGATCATTATGTTAATAATGAATTTGATGTAGCGATTTATACATTTTAATGCGAGTGCCGTCGAGATTACTCTCTGGTGCCGCGAGACTCCGCCCACACGCTGTTCTGATTGGCTGACTCCGCCCACACACTGTTCTGATTGGCTGACTCCGCCCACACACTGTTCTGATTGGCTGTGGGTTTTGATTGATTTTGACGCATCTCGAAGTCGCGTCGCGTCTAGTGTGGACAGACACATTATTCGTCACTGGAGTCTTATCGCATCACGAATGTCAAGGCATGCAGTCACGTTTATTAACTCCACATCTATATAAAGCTTTCCTGTAGCTCAGTGGTAAGAGCATTGCATTAACAACGCAAGGTTGTGGGTTCGATCCCAGGGGATTGCACATACCCATGTATAAATGTATAGGATAATGCAATGTAAGTCGCTTTGGATAAAAGCGTCTACCAAATGCATAAATGTAAAATAAAGACAGAAGTAGCGTATGCATCACACTGACGCTTGGATATTTGTTCTGGAAAACAAGACAACACATTGTTAGCAGTGAAACTTGTGCTGGTTCTGGTTGCTGGAGACCCTGTTTGTGACAGTCTGTTCCTCTGACTGAATAATTGACTCGGGATTCACAGCAGAGTGACAGGTGGGAATTGAAAAATACGTAATGTCTTGTTTTCCCCGCCGGTTCACAGAAGATCTGTGGAAGTGTGTGTTTACGATGTTCAATAAAGCTCGTGACAGGCTGTGTTTATGTGACACGGTCCAGGAGAATGAAGTGAACTGAGGTTCAGATAGTCTCTGTCAGATATAAGCACAACCCTTTCTGTCTCTCTCACAACAACAGCGGATTCTCATGCATTTCAGAATCTTTATTTTCTGCTCTGTTATCGTTCACTGCATACTAGCACTGAGATTAAAACATGTGCTTTTATTCATCAAGGACGCATTAAATTGCACAAAAGTGACAGTAAATACACATTCAGTTCATCAAAAATCATGAAAAATAAAATGTTTCAAAGTTTCCACAAAAATATTACTGTTCAACATTGATAATAATCATAAATGCATCAAATCATATTAGAATGATTTGTGAAGGATCATGTGACACTGAAGACTGGAGTAATGATGCTGAAAATTCAGCTTTGATCACAGGAATAAATTATATTTTACTATATATTCACATTTCACTGTTTTACTGTATTTTTGATTAAATAAATGCAGCCTTGATAAGCAGAAGAGACAAAAAAATGTGTTTCAATGTTCAAGAACTATAAAAAAAAAACAATCTGAACTTTATGAAAAGTCACGGAAAATCAGAGGATATTAGAAAAATAATATGAGATTAAAAAGTCATGATAAATTCTATAGTGAATATAATAAAGTATTATTATGGCATCAAGCTTTACATTACTATTCAAGTTTTTATTATAAATTAATGCTGATATTTCGATAAAGACACACTTCTGGAAAAGGGTTTCCACTTTATAACGTCAGGATATTTATCCAATTTTTGGGATATTTAAGGATATTTTAAATTATAAACTGGATTTCTTGTTTTGAAAAATGCATGTAGTAAAAATAGTTCAAATCTTTTAAGTTAATGAGGGACCAGTGTTATTTTACTATTATTTATACATTATTATAGTTTTTATTCATATTTTGAAATCACTTTTTCATTTTAAGGTTTAATATATATTTATTTTGTATTAATTTCCAGTTAAACTTAAACTGTTCGTTGCCCAGTCTCTGATTTTGGTTTAGTTTAAGTTTTTCATCTAATATTAAATGTCAGCTTTTAACAGTTTAACACTGACCGTGTCGCGCCTCAGGCTTCAGTTATTAAGCTCTTCACAGTGTTTGTGGAGTGTGTGTGTGTGTGTGTGTGTGTGAGTGAGTCTTTTGAAGTGTTAAAGCAGTATTAACGCCACGCTCTCTCTGTCCGGGCAGGAGTGAGGAATGATAATCCGACTTGTGTTTTACCTGAAGACATTTAACCTCACACACACAAACACACCTGAAGTGTGTAAAGATGAGTGTAAATCTGGCTTCATCTCTTGGGATCTTAATGCCGGAGACTTTATCAGATGCTTTAGTCCCTCAATCTCCTGCTCTAAATCCCACAGAGTCTTAATGTATCAGATTGCCACTTTTCAGGACTTAAGCGCGGGTCATTCTCTAAGTCTTGTTTTGGGCAGGAGTTACTGTGACGCTCGGGGTTTGGGGCCGAGAGCCTCGAGGGGACGGAGATTGTTTTACACATAAGACTCTGAGAAGTTAATAAAGACAATTGCAGCTTTAATTGAAGAAATCTTTAGTCTCAAAGGGTTTTTGAGCTGATTTGGTGAGTCAATTAGTTACGTTGGGCAAACTTATATAAACTTTTATATATATATACAGCGGGGGAAATAAGTATTGAACACGTCATCATTTTTCTCAGTAAATATATTTCCAAAGGTGCTATTGACATGAAATTTTCACCAGATATTGGTAACACCCCAATTAATCATACATACAAAGAAACAAACAAAAATAAGTTCAGAAATTAAGTTATGTTTAATAATGTGAAATGACACAGGGAAAAAAGAATATAACACATGAAGAAAGGGAGGCGCAAAAAGGCATGGAAAACTGCTGAAAACTTACAGTAATTAAAAAGCAATCCAGCCCCCTGTCAGTGTAAATTAATAACAGCTGGTTCAGTCCCAAATGATGGCCTACAAAAAGGTCTCATTGCCAAGGTGTCACACAAGACACATCTCATGATGGGTAAAAGCAAAGAGCTGTCTCAGGACCTCCACAACCTAATTGTTGCAAAACATAATGATGGCATTGGTTATAGGCGCCATTCTAAGCTTCTGAATGGTCCAGTGAGCACTTAATACGGAAGTGGAAAGACAATAATTTCACCATAAATTTGCCTCGACCAGTGCTCCTCGCAAGATTTCTGATAGAGGAGTGAAAAGAATAATCAGAAGATTTGTCCAAGAGCCAACACCAAGTTGTATGGTGTTTTTAGGGTAATGTGCACTGCCATTTCTCCTCCAAATATGGTGTGTATTATGGCATCCAAACAGTTCAATTTTGCTCTCATGTGACCACACTATATTCTCCCAGTATTTCACTGGCTTTTCCAAATGTTGTGCAGAAAACTTTAAATGAGCTTCAACATGCTTTTTCTTCAGTAATGGAGTCTTGCGTGGTGAGCGTGCGTACAGGCCATGGCGGTGGAGTGCATTACTTACTGTTTTCTTTGAGACAACAGTACCTGCTATCTGCAGGTCTTTTTGAAGCTCTCCTACAAGTGATCCTTGGCTCTTGGACAACTCTTATATATATATGTATATGTATACAGGGCCTAAAACTAACTTTTTGCCAAACCTTTGCCGGTGACCATACAGAAATGTAATGTAAAATAATAACTAGTAAGAAATCAATTCTTGATATCAATAATTGAATTTGAATGGCAGCCTATGGTGACATTTCACTAGTGAAAATACAATTACAGATATCAAGAATTATAGTTTTTACTAGTTGAAATTCAATTATGGATATCTAGAATGAGCATTTTAATTAGTGGAAATGTAATTTCTGATATAATTGCCATTGTTACTAGTATAAATCTAATTCCTGATATCAGTAACTATAATTTGAACTAGTGAAAACGCCTCGGTTACGACTGTAACCTCGGTTCCCTGAAGAGGGAACGAGCGTTGCGTCGAAATTGACGCTATGGGAACGCTTTGCGTGATGACGTCCTTTATATAAACCTATATACACATAAACCTTTAAAGTGGACGGGGTCAGACCTGCAGTGAACCGGTCCTGCAGGAACTCCAGAACTGTACCAATTGGGCAGTTGACTGGATCCAACCGACGGTCACTACACAAAGAGGTGAATACTCTCCAGTTCAGGGCATAAAGTTTCCTCGTGGAGGGAGCTCTGGACTGTAGAATGGTCTCAACAACCTCAGTTGAGAGACCTGACTCTATGAGCTGGGCCCCCTCAGAGGCCAAGCCCACAGGTTCCACAGTTCTGGTCGGGGGTGAAAAATCGAGCCCCCTGCTTGGGACAGAAGGTCCCTCCTGACGGGTAGCTCCAGAGGAGGCCCGTCGAGGAGGGACACAAGATCGGGAAACCATACTCTGCCCGGCCAGCGCGGGGCTATAAGAAGCAGGCAAACCCGGTCCCTGCGAACTCTTTCCAGAACTCCCGGGAGCAGAGCAACTGGGGGAAAGGCGTACAGACGTAACCTCGGCCACGTCTGTACCATAGCATCCAGTCCCAGAGGAGCTGGATGCGTGAGGGAGAACCAAAGTGGACAGTGAGACGTCTCTCGAGACGCAAACAGATCCACTTATAATTTCCATATCAGCTCCACCACCTCGGGGGTGGAGCCACCATTCCCCGGGCCTCGGCCCCTGTCTCGACAGAGTGTCTGCTCCTATATTCTGGACCCCGGGGATGTAGGCTGCCTTGAGTGACAGCAACTTCCCCTGGGACCACAAGAGGATATGGCGTGCCAGATTGGATAATGGGCGCGAGCGCAAACCCCCTTGGTGGTTGATATAGGCGACTACCGACGTGTTGTCAGTATGTACTACACATGGTGTCCCCTGAGACCTGTGATAAAGCTCCTCAGAGCCCGGAAGACCGCTAACATCTCTAGGCTATAGAATGCCAGGAACGATGATGGTCTTCCCACAGACCTTGAGATGAGCGACCCTCAGGATCGCTCCCAAACCCGTGAGGGAAGCATCCGTCGTTAGCAGTTTGCGACGACAAGGAGCTCCCAGCACTGGGCCCTGGGACAGGAACCAAGGTTTCTTCCACATAACCAAGGCACGTAGGCATCACCGCGTGACCTTGATTGTGCGAAATGGGTTGCCCCTCGGGGAAAAACCCTCTGGTCCTGAGCCACCACTGCAGGGGCCTCATGTGCAGTAGTCCAAAAGGTATCCCGTTGGAAGCTGCTGCCATGAGACCCAACAGTCTCTGGAACTGTTCAGTGAGTAGCTGGCCTAGCTTTACACTTTTCACAGCTGCAAGGATGGAATCTAACCGTGGCGGTGACAGGCGCGCCTGCATCGACACTGAATCCCAAACCACGCCTAAAAAAGTGGTCCTCTGAAATGGAGAAAGCACACTCTTCTCGGCGTTCAGCCGTAACCCCAACTCTTTCATATGGGCGAGAACAACATCTCGATGTTGAACCGCCATCTGATGCGACTGAGCTAAAATCAACCAATCGTCGATGTAGTTCATGATGCGAACACCCTGGAGGCGCAGAGGCGCCAGAGCTGCATCCACGCATTTGGTGAAAGTGCGGGGTGATAAAGCCAGGCCGAATGGAAGAACTCGATATTGGTATGCTTTGCCCCCGAAAGCAAACCTCAGGAACTTCCAATGACACGGACGGATGGAAATATGCGTCCTTGAGGTCTATCGTGACAAACCAGTCCTCGGACCTGATCTGTGGCACGATTTGTCTCAAGGTTAACATTTTGAACTTGAGCTGCATGGCTGACTCGTACAGAACTCGAAGATCTAAAATGGGACGCAATCCCCCGTCCTTCTTTGGAACTATGAAGTACCGGCCGTAAAACCCGGTTTCCCTGTTGGAGGGGGGTACATATTCTATGGCCCCTTTCTCTAACAGAGTGTTTACTTCCTGTTCCATAACCAGAACCTGCTCGGGGCCCACCACTGTGGGCAGGACCCCCATAAACCGCGGTGGGCGTTACTAGAATTGTATCTAATACCCTTTTTCCACGGTCTGCAGGACCCAACGAGAAATATTTGACAGTAGCTTCCACGCTGTCAAAGATTCTACTAGAGGTACCAGTCTCTCGAGACTGGTTTCTGAATTTTGTTGCTGTTGAGTAGTCGGTTCGTCGCCCTGTAACGGCGCACCGGCAGGGAACGACCAAACAGACTGCTCTAGCACCCTCCTCAGAGGGGGCGGGCATCCCGAGGCCACTACGTTTCCGGGTGGACCTTGAGATATATGCTCGCCGGAGACCGCTGCGCCCTGTAACACCGGAGGCGGCAGGGTTGGCAGAACGGTCCCCTGAGGGCACCGAAGAGAGACGGCACCGTATTTTTCTCCTGCTGTTGAGTAGTCGGTTCGTCGCCCTGTAACGGCGCACCGGCAGGGAACGACCAAACAGACTGCTCTAGCACCCTCCTCAGAGGGGGCGGGCATCCCGAGGCCACTACGTTTCCGGGTGGACCTTGAGATATGTGCTCGCCGGAGACCGCTGCGCCCTGTAACACCGGAGGCGGCAGGGTTGGCAGAACGGTCCCCTGAGGGCACCGAAGAGAGACGGGCACCGTGAAAAGAGGTGTTAACCGCTCTGCTTCGGGGGGACTACCCTCATTTGTCCTGAGCCCTCAGACATCAGGACTTTTTCCCAGCAGCCTTCTTGGCGGTAATAACGGTCCGCAGATCCGTTTTACCCCTCGAAGACTGCTGGGTTTGAGAGCGCCCTCCGTATCCCCGAGATTTTTGTGGGGGAGCACGGGAGGACACACTCTGTTTTTGAGTGGCACGATGTTCAGCGCTCTTTTTAGAGGAGTGAGGCTGCTCCCGCTCAGCAGCCTCAATGAAAGAACGGCGGGGAAGAAGTTTTTGCAATGCAGCTGCCTGTTTAGCAGCTTCCTGAGATTTAGCTACCGCACTGTTAACTGCATCACCAAATAATCCGTGGAGACCGGAGCATCTAAGAGAACGTGTTTTTCTTTCTCTTTTATATCGCTCAGATTGAGCCACAGATGCCTCTCAGTGGCCACCAGGGCTGCCATAGACCGCCCGATTGATTTAGCGGTATCCTTGGTGGCCCTAAGAGACAGATCTGTGGCTCTGCGTAGTTCGGCCACCGTGTCAGGACCAATTCCCCCGCCCTCCTCTAAATCCCCCAATAATTCTGCCTGATATGCTTGCATAATAGACATCGTATGCAGACACGCTGCAGCTTGACCAGCGGCTGCATACGACTTATGAACCAGTGCTGATGTGAATTTCACTGGCTTGGAGGGAAGTGAAGGAGCCTTCAAGGGAGATGCCGTTGCTGGAGAGGGATAGCTCGCAAGCGTCTCCTCCACCTTCGGCATCTCCCCATAACCATATTCTTTATATTTATGAATGGAAGAATAGTGGGATGTTTGTGGTGTATAAACTCTGTATGACACTGGTTTTTCCCACGATCTTGACACCTCGGTGTGGAGATCGGGGAAAAACGGAAGGCTTCTTCGCTGTGGCTGTGCACGAGATGGCAGGAAGTGTTCGTCGAGCTTACTTTTCGAACGAACGTCCTGCCTATCCTCTGGCCACTCAATTGATAATTTTTGAACTGCTCTCGTGACAACATCGAGCAATTCCTCAAAAGCGTGAGACTGAGGTGGCGAATCCTCAGACTCAGCTTCAATACTAACAACGTCCAACTCCTCAGAGCTGGACAATTGCAGTATTGGTGCCTCCATCGGGGGGGAAGAAACCGCAGCGCGTGCTTCCACACCCTGATGAGAGGCACTGGATCTATCAGAAGGATGTTGAGATAAGGCAGAGCCCGTCTCAACATCCACTGATAAATCCATTTGTGAACCCCAGGTCTGAGATCGACGCCGTGCCTCGGCAGCGGCGGGACCCAAGCCCTGGGGAACGTGGTCGGGATTGAACCGAGCCAAGCGGGATCGGAGCGTACGCAATGGAAGCGCCTCGCAATGCACACAGTCACCACCCTCGAGTGCTGACTGGGCATGCTCCTCACCCAAACAAACAACACAAAGAGTGTGAGTATCACCTCCCGTTAAATAACGCGGGCAGGGATGGACACACACTCTAAACTGCTGCTTGCTCGCCATACTGAATATATATATATAATATAGACAGACAACACCAAATAACAAGGACAGATTCACACAGAGCGCAACTGAAGACTCCGAAAGCTTTCGTTTTCTGTTTCGGGCCGGCTTTTATAGCTTCCTGGTACGTGACGTCACCCGCCTCTGACGTTCCGCCACACCATTGGACTGATTTTACATGTGCTTCAAGACGTCATCACGCAAAGCGTTCCCATAGCGTCAATTTCGACGCAACGCGAGTTCCCTTGAAAGGGAACTGAATTGTTGATATCAAGAATTCAAGGGATAGTTCACTTTGAAATTAATTTTTGGTATGTTTTAGCTTACCTCAAGGGCATCCAAGATGTAGGTGTCTTTTTTTCCGCAGTAGTTTAAATTTTGATATTTTTAGGTCAAACCGTTCTTGTCTGTCAGTCATATAATGCAGGTCTATGGTCACTGTCTCAAAGAGCATGCACAGAGTCCAAATTAAAACAATTCCCCGTCGTCCAAATTAAACAATTCCCCATCGTAAGTACACATTGATGGCCTAAGACACGAAACGAGCGGTTTGTGTGAGAAAACGAACAGTATTTATATCGTTTTTACCTCTTGAACACAGCCGCGTCCAGTGATCTGATCTGACGTGTACGCAGACTGGTTCATAGATATATACACACTAGATGTCACCTTGTCTACGGCAGTTCATTGGAACGAATGTCTTTAAGGCGAGTTCTAGTGTGTATATATCTATGCACCAGTCTGCGTACACGTCAGATCAGATCACTTCGACATGGCTGCGTATAAGAGGTAAAAACGATATAAATACTGTTCGTTTTCTCACACAAACCGCTCGTTTCGTGTCTTAGGCCATCAATGTGTACTTACGATGGGGAATTGTTTAATTTGGACGACGGGGAATTGTTTTAATTTGGACTCTGTGCATGCTCTTTGAGACAGTGACCATCGACCTGCATTATATGACTGACAGACAAGAACGGTTTGACCTAAAAATATCAAAATTGAAACTACTGCGGAAAAAAAGACACCTACATCTTGGATGCCCTTGAGGTAAGCTAAAACATACCAAAAATTCATTTCAAAGTGAACTATCCCTTTCATATCCTGGAAATTAATAAAAGTTGCCATACTGCATAGTCTTCATTTTATAAATCCTATACATCCTTATTCATCCTTATTAATTAATCCATATTAAAGTTACAAAAGTTATTCAGTCGAGAGCAGTGAGTGATTTATTTCTGTCTTTTGTTGTTTGATTAACATTAAAAACACAGCAGGAATATTAGGTTACTGTCACTTTAAGAGCGAATGCACAGATCTAATATACTGATACACATGCGTTTACTTTCTCAACTGTTCACATTCACTGAAGACATAATCCAGTGTTTATTAGGAAACTCACTGTTTTTTGACATAACTAAAGAGAGCTCAGTTTAGTATTCGTGCGCTCTCTGACACTTCACATGTGTGTATATATATATAATTTTTACCGAAGTGTGTTTGATTAAAGTCATCACTTATAGGTTTAATGACCATTGAAAAAGCCATATTAGTTGATTCTCTTTAATCTGAATATACGGTCAAACCAAAAATTATTCACACCCCAGATATAATTTTGGATATTTTTCTACTAGTGTGTGCAGGACACTATAGATCATTAATGTAAGTGAGGAGAGCAAAATAAAGTAAACTGTGACATATTATACACAAATATTCTTCATACAGTGACTACCAGTGACATTTATAAACATTTGGGATCAAAAATGATTGGGACACTTTGAGCTGATCATGTTTTGCTGAAGTGTTTTGTCTTTAATTGCTAATGCTCTTTTTACACACAGACTGAACAAAATGAAGCATTGCTTGGTGATTGGTTGAGCTAAACTGGTATTATCTAATTGTGTAGTTAAATTTAACAGCTGACAGATATTCAACATAATTCATGTGTGAGACAGTCTAACAGAAGGACGGACAAAACCAGTCAAATATCAACTGAGTTCTGCTCATATTTTATTACCATTTTCTAAACTATAGCGAATAAACTGTGATAATGTGAGAAACGTTGAATAAATGTGTGTTTGACTGTATAGTGGTACGTGTTTTTCCTGGCCTTTCGACTAGACACAATCTATCAGCAGCGTGTGTGTGTGTCTGTGTGTGTGTGTCTGTGTGTCCGTTCATCATGATGGTGTGTGTGACCCTTCAGACGTCTGAGTGAAAGCTTCATTTCTGTGTGTCACACACTGACGGGGGAATTATAGGGTCGAGATGAACCTGACAGAGGCCGATTGTTGCGTTTCCCTGATCCATTATCATTCATCCTGATGTCAATGTGCCCGTCAACACACATCATCGCAACACACATCCTCACAACACACATCCTCGCAACACACATCCTCGCAACACACATCCTCGCAACACACATCCTCGCAACACACATCCTCACAACACACATTGTATCTCAGACAAATATTGTCCTATCCTAACAAACCATGCATTAATGGAAAGCTTATTTATCCAGCATTCCAAATGTATCCATGTGACTGGTTTTGTGGTCCAGGGTCACATATAATAAGAGAGGAAACAATGGATTTATCTCTTCCTGTTGTTGTGGCCGTCAGGAATCTATGAAACCCCTGGAGGAGCGATCCTGCTTCAGGCTCATCTGGACATCGAGACCTTCACGATGGACCGGGAGGTTCGCAGGATCAAGCAGAATCTGGGGATCAAGTTCTCGGAGCTCATCTATAACGGTACGGGTTTAGATCACACTCCTCTACGGTACGGGTTTAGATCACACTCATCTACGGTACGGGTTTAGATCACACTCATCTACGGTACGGGTTTAGATCACACTCATCTACAGTACGGGTTTAGATCACACTCATCTACGGTACGGGTTTAGATCACACTCATCTACGATACGGGTTTAGATCACACTCATCTACGGTACGGGTTTAGATCGCACTCATCTACGGTACGGGTTTAGATCGCACACATCTACGGTACGGGTTTAGATCACACTCATCTACGGTACTGGTTTAGATCACACACATCTACGGTACGGGTTTAGATCACACACATCTACGGTACGGGTTTAGATCACACACATCTACGGTACGGGTTTAGATCACACACATCTACGGTACGGGTTTAGATCACACACTCATCTACGGTACAGGTTTAGATCACACACTCATCTACGGTACGGGTTTAGATCACACTCATCTACGATACGGGTTTAGATCGCACACATCTACGATACGGGTTTAGATCGAACACATCTACGGTACGGGTTTAGATCACACACATCTACGGTACGGGTTTAGATCACACACTCATCTACGGTACGGGTTTAAATCACACACTCATCTACGGTACGGGTTTAGATCACACACATCTACGGTACGGGTTTAGATCACACACTCATCTACGGTACGGGTTTAAATCACACACTCATCTACGGTACGGGTTTAGATCACACACATCTACAGTACGGGTTTAGATCACACACTCATCTACAGTACGGGTTTAGATCACACACTCATCTACGGTACAGGTTTAAATCACACACTCATCTACGGTACGGGTTTAGATCACACACATCTACAGTACGGGTTTAGATCACACACATCTACAGTACGGGTTTAGATCACACACTCATCTACAGTACGGGTTTAGATCACACACATCTACAGTACCGGTTTAGATCACACACTCATCTACGGTACAGGTTTAGATCACACACTCATCTACGATACGGGTTTAGATCACACTCATCTACGATACGGGTTTAGATCACACACATCTACAGTACGGGTTTAGATCACACACTCATCTACGGTACAGGTTTAGATCACACACTCATCTACGATACGGATTTAGATCACACACACATCTACAGTACGGGTTTAGATCACACACATCTACAGTACGGGTTTAGATCACACACTCATCTACGGTACAGGTTTAGATCACACACTCATCTACGATACGGGTTTAGATCACACTCATCTACGATACGGATTTAGATCACACACATCTACAGTACGGGTTTAGATCACACACTCATCTACGGTACAGGTTTAGATCACACACTCATCTACGATACGGATTTAGATCACACACACATCTACAGTACGGGTTTAGATCACACACTCATCTACGGTACAGGTTTAGATCACACACTCATCTACGATACGGATTTAGATCACACACATCTACGATACGGGTTTAGATCACACACATCTACAGTACGGGTTTAGATCACACTCATCTACGGTACGGGTTTAGATCACACACATCTACGATACGGGTTTAGATCACACACATCTACGATACGGGTTTAGATCACACACTCATCTACGGTACGGGTTTAGATCACACACATCTACGGTACGGGTTTAGATCACACACATCTACAGTACGGGTTTAGATCACACACATCTACGATACGGGTTTAGATCACACACATCTACAGTACGGGTTTAGATTGCACACATCTACGGTACGGGTTTAGATCACACACATCTACGGTACGGGTTTAGATCACACACATCTACGGTACGGGTTTAGATCACACACATCTACAGTACGGGTTTAGATCACACTCATCTACGGTACGGGTTTAGATCACACACTCATCTACGGTACGGGTTTAGATCACACATCTACGGTACGGGTTTAGATGGGTTTAGATCACACTCATCTACAGTACGGGTTTAGATCACACACATCTATGGTATGGGTTTAGATCACACATCTACGGTACGGGTTTAGATGGGTTTAGATCACACTCATCTACAGTACGGGTTTAGATCACACTAGGGTTGGGCGATGTCCCCTAAATTGGCAGTTGACGATGTTTACAGTAAAACATCGCGATGGACGATGATATCGTCGGGGGGGGGGGGGTGCTGACGATCACGAAGAGACAGGGAGAAGAGACATTGTAGCTACTTACATCTACTGTGTTTACGCAACGGGAATACTCGGCTTGGCATTTTGAAATGTTTATTTGGCCGTTCAGGCGCGCAACCGAAGACAAAGACTACTATGTTGCGCTCGGAGCGCGTGCGCAGCATCCTGTCAGTAGAATTCAGTTCTCTTTCGCGGCTTATCGTGCTTTTAATATTTCTTTTCAATAGCACATCCTGCTCTTTTCTTTCTCATTCATGTTTTGTTATTAACTTTACATAATCGTCAACTGAAATCTGTGCGGATTATCAACAATACGATACATTTATAGGACATAAAGGGTCTCTGCGGCAAAAGTGAAAGTACCAGCGGCCAACGGGTGAAATGTTTCTCTTTGCACAGCAAAGCACTCGTTTCAATAAAAGGATATATTAAAGTTTATAAAGCCTACTTTTACATTTTCATTGCTGTTTTAAAATGAATTTCGACATCACCTTAAACAAGCTGCTCTGCTTGAATCCCAGTGCAGGAGCTGTAACTGTTAGGTTACCACAGAAACGTAAGCGTTTGGTTGATTGCTGTGGTGACTCGTGACTCGTGACACTCGCGAACAGCACTGAACACACACGTCTTATTTTTTTATCGTTTGTTGGTAAAGGGTGAGAGACCTTGCGAGCCACACGAGCCATAGGTTCCCAACCACTGGTGTACACACGAAAACGAACTGCCGTGAGACTGGGCTGGTCTGACAGGGTGGGGGGGGCGTGGCATCACGATGGTGGCTCTCCATCGTGATGTCGGTCAGCCATCACGATGGATGATTATATCGTCCATCGGCACAACCCTAGATCACACTCATCTACGGTACGGGTTTAGATCACACACATCTACGGTACGGGTTTAGATCACACACTCATCTACAGTACGGGTTTAGATGGGTTTAGATCACACTCATCTACAGTACGGGTTTAATTCACACTCATCTACGGTATGGGTTTAGATCACACACATCTACAGTACGGGTTTAGATCGCACACTCATCTACAGTACGGGTTTAGATCACACACATCTACAGTACGGGTTTAGATCACACACATCTACGGTACGGGTTTAGATCACACACTCATCTACGGTACGGGTTTAAATCACACACTCATCTACGGTACGGGTTTAGATCACACACATCTACGGTACGGGTTTAGATCACACACTCATCTACGGTACGGGTTTAAATCACACACTCATCTACGGTACGGGTTTAGATCACACACATCTACAGTACGGGTTTAGATCACACACTCATCTACAGTACGGGTTTAGATCACACACTCATCTACGGTACAGGTTTAAATCACACACTCATCTACGGTACGGGTTTAGATCACACACATCTACAGTACGGGTTTAGATCACACACATCTACAGTACGGGTTTAGATCACACACTCATCTACAGTACGGGTTTAGATCACACACATCTACAGTACCGGTTTAGATCACACACTCATCTACGGTACAGGTTTAGATCACACACTCATCTACGATACGGGTTTAGATCACACTCATCTACGATACGGGTTTAGATCACACACATCTACAGTACGGGTTTAGATCACACACTCATCTACGGTACAGGTTTAGATCACACACTCATCTACGATACGGATTTAGATCACACACACATCTACAGTACGGGTTTAGATCACACACATCTACAGTACGGGTTTAGATCACACACTCATCTACGGTACAGGTTTAGATCACACACTCATCTACGATACGGGTTTAGATCACACTCATCTACGATACGGATTTAGATCACACACATCTACAGTACGGGTTTAGATCACACACTCATCTACGGTACAGGTTTAGATCACACACTCATCTACGATACGGATTTAGATCACACACACATCTACAGTACGGGTTTAGATCACACACTCATCTACGGTACAGGTTTAGATCACACACTCATCTACGATACGGATTTAGATCACACACACATCTACAGTACAGGTTTAGATCACACACTCATCTACGATACGGATTTAGATCACACACTCATCTACAGTACGGGTTTAGATCACACACTCATCTACGGTACAGGTTTAGATCACACACTCATCTACGATACGGGTTTAGATCACACTCATCTACGATACGGATTTAGATCACACACTCATCTACGGTACGGGTTTAGATCACACACATCTACAGTACGGGTTTAGATCACACACTCATCTACGGGACAGGTTTAGATCACACACTCATCTACGGGACAGGTTTAGATCACACACTCATCTACGGTACGGGTTTAGATCACACTCATCTACGGTACGGGTTTAGATCGCACACATCTACGGTACGGGTTTAGATCACACTCATCTACGGTACGGGTTTAGATCGCACACATCTACGGTACGGGTTTAGATCGCACACATCTACGGTACGGGTTTAGATCGCACACATCTACGGTACGGGTTTAGATCGCACACATCTACGGTACGGGTTTAGATCGCACACATCTACGGTACGGGTTTAGATCACACACATCTACGGTACGGGTTTAGATCACACACATCTACAGTACGGGTTTAGATCACACACATCTACGATACGGGTTTAGATCACACACATCTACAGTACGGGTTTAGATCACACTCATCTACGGTACGGGTTTAGATCACACACATCTACGATACGGGTTTAGATCACACACATCTACAGTACGGGTTTAGATCACACACATCTACGATACGGGTTTAGATCACACACATCTACAGTACGGGTTTAGATCACACTCATCTACGGTACGGGTTTAGATCACACACATCTACGATACGGGTTTAGATCACACACATCTACGATACGGGTTTAGATCACACACATCTACAGTACGGGTTTAGATCACACACATCTACGGTACGGGTTTAGATCACACACATCTACGGTACGGGTTTAGATCACACACATCTACAGTACGGGTTTAGATCACACACATCTACGATACGGGTTTAGATCACACACATCTACAGTACGGGTTTAGATCGCACACATCTACGGTACGGGTTTAGATCACACACATCTACGGTACGGGTTTAGATCACACACATCTACGGTACGGGTTTAGATCACACACATCTACAGTACGGGTTTAGATCACACTCATCTACGGTACGGGTTTAGATCACACACTCATCTACGGTACGGGTTTAGATCACACATCTACGGTACGGGTTTAGATGGGTTTAGATCACACTCATCTACAGTACGGGTTTAGATCACACACATCTATGGTATGGGTTTAGATCACACATCTACGGTACGGGTTTAGATGGGTTTAGATCACACTCATCTACAGTACGGGTTTAGATCACACTAGGGTTGGGCGATGTCCCCTAAATTGGCAGTTGACGATGTTTACAGTAAAACATCGCGATGGACGATGATATCGTCGGGGGGGGGGGGGTGCTGACGATCACGAAGAGACAGGGAGAAGAGACATTGTAGCTACTTACATCTACTGTGTTTACGCAACGGGAATACTCGGCTTGGCATTTTGAAATGTTTATTTGGCCGTTCAGGCGCGCAACCGAAGACAAAGACTACTATGTTGCGCTCGGAGCGCGTGCGCAGCATCCTGTCAGTAGAATTCAGTTCTCTTTCGCGGCTTATCGTGCTTTTAATATTTCTTTTCAATAGCACATCCTGCTCTTTTCTTTCTCATTCATGTTTTGTTATTAACTTTACATAATCGTCAACTGAAATCTGTGCGGATTATCAACAATACGATACATTTATAGGACATAAAGGGTCTCTGCGGCAAAAGTGAAAGTACCAGCGGCCAACGGGTGAAATGTTTCTCTTTGCACAGCAAAGCACTCGTTTCAATAAAAGGATATATTAAAGTTTATAAAGCCTACTTTTACATTTTCATTGCTGTTTTAAAATGAATTTCGACATCACCTTAAACAAGCTGCTCTGCTTGAATCCCAGTGCAGGAGCTGTAACTGTTAGGTTACCACAGAAACGTAAGCGTTTGGTTGATTGCTGTGGTGACTCGTGACTCGTGACACTCGCGAACAGCACTGAACACACACGTCTTATTTTTTTATCGTTTGTTGGTAAAGGGTGAGAGACCTTGCGAGCCACACGAGCCATAGGTTCCCAACCACTGGTGTACACACGAAAACGAACTGCCGTGAGACTGGGCTGGTCTGACAGGGTGGGGGGGGGCGTGGCATCACGATGGTGGCTCTCCATCGTGATGTCGGTCAGCCATCACGATGGATGATTATATCGTCCATCGGCACAACCCTAGATCACACTCATCTACGGTACGGGTTTAGATCACACACATCTACGGTACGGGTTTAGATCACACACTCATCTACAGTACGGGTTTAGATGGGTTTAGATCACACTCATCTACAGTACGGGTTTAATTCACACTCATCTACGGTATGGGTTTAGATCACACACATCTACAGTACGGGTTTAGATCGCACACTCATCTACAGTACGGGTTTAGATCACACACATCTACAGTACGGGTTTAGATCACACTCATCTACAGTACGGGTTTAGATGGGTTTAGATCACACTCATCTACAGTACGGGTTTAGAGGGGTTTAGATCACACTCATCTACAGTACGGGTTTAGATCACACACATCTACGGTACGGGTTTAGATCACACACTCATCTACAGTACGGGTTTAGATGGGTTTAGATCACACTCATCTACAGTACGGGTTTAATTCACACTCATCTACGGTATGGGTTTAGATCACACACATCTACAGTACGGGTTTAGATCGCACACTCATCTACAGTACAGGTTTAGATCACACACATCTACAGTACGGGTTTAGATCACACTCATCTACAGTACGGGTTTAGATCACACTCATCTACGGTACGGGTTTAGATCACACACATCTACAGTACGGGTTTAGATCACACACATCTACAGTACGGGTTTAGATCACACTAATCTACGGTACGGGTTTAGATCGCACACTCATCTACAGTACGGGTTTAGATCACACTCATCTACGGTACGGGTTTAGATCGCACACTCATCTACAATACGGGTTTAGATCACACTCATCTACAGTACGGGTTTAGATCACACTCATCTACGGTACGGGTTTAGATCGCACACTCATCTACAGTACGGGTTTAGATCACACACATCTACAGTACGGGTTTAGATCACACTCATCTACGGTACGGGTTTAGATCGCACACTCATCTACAGTACGGGTTTAGATCACACTCATCTACAGTACGGGTTTAGATCACACTCATCTATGGTACGGGTTTAGATCACACACATCTACGGTACGGGTTTAGATCGCACACTCATCTACAGTACGGGTTTAGATCACACTCATCTACAGTACGGGTTTAGATCACACTCATCTACAGTACGGGTTTAGATCACACTCATCTACAGTACGGGTTTAGATCACACTCATCTACAGTACGGGTTTAGATCACACACATCTACAGTACGGGTTTAGATCACACTCATCTACGGTACGGGTTTAGATCGCACACTCATCTAGAGTACGGGTTTAGATCACACACATCTACAGTACGGGTTTAGATCACACTCATCTACGGTACGGGTTTAGATCGCACACTCATCTACAGTACGGGTTTAGATCACACTCATCTACAGTACGGGTTTAGATCACACACATCTACGGTACGGGTTTAGATCGCACACTCATCTACAGTACGGGTTTAGATCACACACATCTACGGTACGGGTTTAGATCGCACAATCATCTACAGTACGGGTTTAGATCACACACATCTACAGTACGGGTTTAGATCACACTCATCTACGGTACGGGTTTAGATCGCACACTCATCTACGGTACGGGTTTAGATCACACTCATCTACGGTACGGGTTTAGATCACACTCATCTACGGTACGGGTTTAGATCACACACATCTACGGTACGGGTTTAGATCGCACACTCATCTACAGTACGGGTTTAGATCACACTCATCTACAGTACGGGTTTAGATCGCACACATCTACAGTACGGGTTTAGATCACACTCATCTACAGTACGGGTTTAGATCACACTCATCTACAGTACGGGTTTAGATCACACACATCTACAGTACGGGTTTAGATCACACTCATCTACGGTACGGGTTTAGATCGCACACTCATCTAGAGTACGGGTTTAGATCACACACATCTACAGTACGGGTTTAGATCACACTCATCTACGGTACGGGTTTAGATCGCACACTCATCTACAGTACGGGTTTAGATCACACACATCTACAGTACGGGTTTAGATCACACTCATCTACGGTACGGGTTTAGATCGCACACTCATCTACAGTACGGGTTTAGATCACACTCATCTACGGTACGGGTTTAGATCACACACATCTACGGTACGGGTTTAGATCGCACACTCATCTACAGTACGGGTTTAGATCACACTCATCTACAGTACGGGTTTAGATCGCACACATCTACAGTACGGGTTTAGATCGCACACTCATCTAGAGTACGGGTTTAGATCACACACATCTACAGTACGGGTTTAGATCACACTCATCTACGGTACGGGTTTAGATCGCACACTCATCTACAGTACGGGTTTAGATCACACTCATCTACAGTACGGGTTTAGATCGCACACTCATCTACAGTACGGGTTTAGATCACACTCATCTACAGTACGGGTTTAGATCACACACATCTACGGTACGGGTTTAGATCGCACACTCATCTACAGTACGGGTTTAGATCACACACATCTACGGTACGGGTTTAGATCGCACACTCATCTACAGTACGGGTTTAGATCACACACATCTACAGTACGGGTTTAGATCACACTCATCTACGGTACGGGTTTAGATCGCACACTCATCTACAGTACGGGTTTAGATCACACTCATCTACGGTACGGGTTTAGATCACACACATCTACGGTACGGGTTTAGATCGCACACTCATCTACAGTACGGGTTTAGATCACACTCATCTACAGTACGGGTTTAGATCACACTCATCTACAGTACGGGTTTAGATCACACACATCTACGGTACGGGTTTAGATCGCACACTCATCTACAGTACGGGTTTAGATCACACTCATCTACAGTACGGGTTTAGATCACACTCATCTACAGTACGGGTTTAGATCACACTCATCTACGGTACAGGTTTAGATTGCACACTCATCTACGGTACGGGTTTAGATCACACACATCTACGGTACGGGTTTAGATCACACACATCTACGGTACGGGTTTAGATCACACACATCTACGGTACGGGTTTAGATCACACACATCTACAGTACGGGTTTAGATCATACTCATCTACGGTACGGGTTTAGATCACACTGGTACGGGTTTATATCACACTGGTACGGGTTTAGATCACACTCATCTACTGTACGGGTTTATATCACACTGGTACGGGTTTAGATCACACTCATCTACGGTACGGGTTTAGATCACACTCATCTACGGTACGGGTTTAGATCACACTCATCTACAGTACGGGTTTAGATCACACTGGTACGGGTTTAGATCACACTCATCTACGGTACGGGTTTAGATCACACACATCTACGGTACGGGTTTAGATCACACACTCATCTACGGTACGGGTTTAGATCACACTGGTACGGGTTTAGATCACACACATCTACGGTACGGGTTTAGATCACACTGGTACGGGTTTAGATCACACACATCTACGGTACGGGTTTAGATCACACACTCATCTACGGTACGGGTTTAGATCACACACTCATCTACGGTACAGGTTTAGATCACACTGGTACGGGTTTAGATCACACACATCTACAGTACGGGTTTAGATCACACTGGTACGGGTTTAGATCACACACATCTACGGTACGGGTTTAGATCACACTGGTACGGGTTTAGATCACACACATCTACAGTACGGGTTTAGATCACACACATCTACGGTACGGGTTTAGATCACACACATCTACGGTACGGGTTTAGATCACACACATCTACGGTACGGGTTTAGATCACACACACCTACGGTTCGCTTCAGAAACTTCAGATCTATCAGAGATGATGCAGGATTACCAAGAAAGTCAAATTAAATTGAGTGAGAAAATTCTGTTTAAATCTGAGTTAAATTCTCTGAAATGCAATGCGCACACGTGTTATTTTTACCTAGGAAAGAGAAGTTTGTCAAGACAAAGCAGTGCCTGGAGTATAAAGACGTTTAAAACGTCTTGAATTTTATATGCACTAAAGAGAGAGTTTATCTATCTATCTATCTATCTATCTATCTATCTATCTATCTATCTATCTATCTATCTATCTATCTATCTATCTATCTATCTATCTATCTATCTGTCTGTCTATATATCTGTCTGTCTGTCTCCCTGTCTGTCTCTCTGTTAATTATTTAATTATGTACCATTAAAATACATAATAATTAAATGTTATTATATAATTTTATATCATTAAATCTTTATATGTTTAATTATATATTTATTACACATTTAAGTTTATATTTAAATACACACTCACATACACACACACACACACACACACACATATACTCTCTTTCTGTCTCTCTCTCTCTCTGTGTGTGTGTGTGTGTGTGTGTGTGTGTGTGTGTGTGTGTGTGTGTGTGTGTCTCAGGTGTCTTAATCTGTGTGTTGTGAGCAGCAGGCTCTCTCTCTCTCTCTCTCTCTCTCTGCTCCTCCTCTCTGATAATAGGATTTGCCCCATTAGAGGCTGATTACTGATGCTCTGCTATTAAATCTGCATGTGATCGCGAGGGCCGTCGAGGGCTGATCCTCAGAGGTGTGTGTGAGCAGCGGGACACTCACCACAGATTAAACTCATTACAATCTTACACTGAGAGAATAAGAACAAGCCAGCCCACGTCCCACAGAGAGACGGCTGCTTCACACACCTGTGCGCTGAATACATTAACACTGACAACAATCAACAATTACACACTGCTGACGTGGAAAAAGACATCAGCGTGATCATGAAGCTTTATGAAGAATCAGATAATCAGATCAAAATAGTTTTCATTTGAACCTCATATTTATTTTGCTGTCTTACTGTCCTGTCAGAAAAAGCTGCTGAACCATTATGTTGTGTTTTGTTTTAAATGAAGTGAAAGACTGCACTGTAAATGTATACTGTCATTAAAACTGACTTTTATATTAGGACATTTTACAAGAAAATACTATTTCAGTCTTTTAGTGTTACTTGCAGTTTCTTTGTAATCAATTGTGAAAATTTACTAGCGATTTCTGAGGGTAAATTGTTTCTACAGCAGTTTTTGATTTCAGTGATTCAGTGCAGTGATTCAGTACAGTGATTCAGTACAGTGATATGATTCAGTGCAGTGATACAGTGATTCTGTACAGTGATACAGTACAGTGATTCCGTACAGTGATACAGTACAGTGATTCAGTACAGTGATTCCATTCAGTACATTGATACAGTACAGTGATTCAGTACAGTGATTCAGTACAGTGATATGATTCAGTGCAGTGATACAGTGATTCTGTACAGTGATACAGTACAGTGATTCAGTACAGTGATTCCATTCAGTACATTGATACAGTACAGTGATTCAGTACAGTGATTCCATAGATTCAGTACAGTGATTCAGTACAGTGATTCAGTGCAGTGATTCCATAGATTCAGTACAGTGATTCAGTACAGTGATTCAGTACAGTGATTCGGTACAGTGATTCAGTACAGTGATTCGGTGCAGTGATTCAGTACAGTGATTCGGTGCAGTGATTCCATAGATTCAGTACAGTGATTCAGTACAGTGATTCAGTACAGTGATTCCATAGATTCAGTACAGTGATTCAGTACAGTGATTCAGTACAGTGATTCGGTACCGTGATACAGTACAGTGATTCCATTCAGTGATTCGGTGCAGTGACACAGTACAGTAATAAAGTACATTGATTCAGTACAGTGATATGATTCAGCGTTTCAGTGCAGTGATTCCATACAGTGATTCGGTGCATTGATTCAGTACAATTATAAGGTACAGTGATTCAGTAAAGTGATATAATTCAGTGATTCAGTGCAGTGATACAGTGATTCAGTACAGTGATTCAGTGCAGTGATACAGTACAGTAATTTAGTACAGTGATTCCATTCAGTGATTCAGTGCAGTGACACAGTACAGTAATAAAGTACAGTGATATGATTCAGTGATTCCGTTCAGTGACACAGTAC
>NC_138729.1:52463398-52478398 GCF_965113295.1 Leuciscus leuciscus
TGTTTAATAGAATACAATACGATGTTTATTTATAAAGCACAATTTAACAACAACTGAAGTGCTGTAAAAGTACAAAAGTAATTTGATTATGCTGTTTGCAATGCATCATGGGATTGTAGTTCTTTCCTCACTAAAGCCGTTAACGTCACAATCCGATTTAAAACAATACATTTTGGTTACACTTTATTTTAAGGTGTCATTGTTACAGTGTAATTATATATTTAAGTACTGAGTAATATTAAGCAATTACATGTACTTACTATAGGGTTAGGGAAGGATTAGGGTTTGGTTGAGGGTTAGTTTCATGTAATTATGCATAATTTACTGTTATTACTATGGTAAGTACATGTAACATATGTAACAAGGACACTGTCAAATAAAGTGTTACCAATTTTTTTTGCTTCAAATCAAACGTTGTAGTGTTGTGCTTCACCTCGAATCACACCTGGTTGTCTTGTTTCGAGGCTTATAACACTTTTAAATCCCTATGGGAAAAATGAATGGGAAAAATGAATGGAAAACATACTTCCAGAACCAGCGCCTCTGAAAAACAGAATGTGATGTGCCAGTGTCTGGTCTTTAATAATGTTAATGTTCATGTAACGTTTTTTCGGAATTCTGTTTTTTTTTTTATGTTACAACTTGTTTCGGAATGTTCAGAGAACATTCCATTCCCATAATGTGTGAAGAGTGATAGAATGGAATGTTCCGTTCACATTTTTAACAGTTCTCATGTAAAAAAAAAAAAAAAAACAGGACATTCAGAGAACATTAAAACAGAACATTTTCACCAATTAATGGGAACGTTAGCAAAACATTCTCAGAGCGTATTTCTGTTTGCTGGGATGCCGTTACTGTAATTTTTAACTCTGATTGAATGAGCTGTATATGCAGATATTAAAGTACTTCAGACGTCCATCAGTTTCTCGTTGCTTTTAAAGCTCCACACACACACACACACACACACACACACACACACACCCTGCGGAGAGACAGAACAAATAACCGTCATGATGTGACATGCTTGCTCTAAAACCATGTTTCTGTCCTCGGCAAAGCCATTTACTCTCCGTCAACAAATACTCTCGCACTCCTTCCTCTTAAGGTGCAAACTAAGGCTTTCTGATCCCTTTCCATTTCCCTGTGTGTGTGTGTGTGTGTGTGTGTGTGTGTGTTGTGAACGAGGAGACAGAACCCGGATCCCCCGCTGCTGGTAATAGACGCTGGCTCTTTCAGTCGGTCCTGAACTCAATTACACCACAGGCGTCTCATCCGCTCCTCCAATTACACACACCGGCCCCTTTATACACAACCACATGCATACGGGAACACACACACCTCGGGAACACACACACATTGAGAACACGCATGCGTACGGGAACATACATCACCTCGAGAACACACACACATCGAGAACACA
The DNA here is from genome assembly GCF_965113295.1 of Leuciscus leuciscus. Lineage (NCBI taxonomy): Eukaryota > Metazoa > Chordata > Actinopteri > Cypriniformes > Leuciscidae > Leuciscus > Leuciscus leuciscus. The sequence continues at coordinate 52,464,819 of NC_138729.1, forward strand.
CACACATTGAGAACACACACACATAGAGAACACACATCACCTCGAGAACACACACACATTGAGAACACACATGCATACGGGAACACACATCACCTCGAGAACACGCATCACCTCGAGAACACACACACATTGAGAACACACACACACACATAGAGAACACACACATAGAGAACACACATCACCTCGAGAACACACATCACCTCGAGAACACACACACATCGAGAAAACACACACATTGAGAACACACACACATTGAGAATACACACATCAAGAACACACACACATTGAGAACACGCACACATCGAGAACACACATCACCTCGAGAACATACATCACCTCGAGAACACACACACATTGAGAACACACACACATTGAGAAAACACACACATAGAGAACACACATCACCTCCAGAACACACATCACCTCCAGAACACACACACACATTGAGAACACACACACATTGAGAATACACACATCAAGAACACACACACATTGGGAACACACACACATTGAGAACACACATCACCTCGAGAACACACATCACCTCGAGAACACACACACACATCGAGAACACACACACATTGAGAACACACATCGCCTCGAGAACACACACACACCTCGAGAACACACACACATTGAGAACACACATCACCTCGAGAACACACACACATCGAGAATACACATCACCTTGAGAACACACATCGCTCGAGAACACACATCACCTTGAGAACACACACATTGAGAACACACACACATCGAGAACACACACACATCAAGAACACACATCACCTCGAGAACACACACACATCGAGAACACACACACATCGAGAACACACACACATCGAGAACACACACACATCGAGAACACACACACATCGAGAACACACACACATCGAGAACACACATCACCTCGAGAATACACACACATCAAGAACACACATCACCTTGAGAACACACACACATCGAGAACACACATCACCTCGAGAATACACACACATCAAGAACACACATCACCTTGAGAACACACACACATCGAGAACACACATCACCTCGAGAATACACACACATCGAGAACACACATCACCTCGAGAACACACACACATCGAGAACACACATCAATTCGAGAACACACACACATCGAGAACACACATCGCCTTGAGAACACACATCGCTCGAGAACACACACACATCGAGAACACACATCACCTCGAGAACACACACACATCGAGAACACACATCAATTCGAGAACACACACACATCGAGAACACACATCGCCTCGAACACAAATCACCTCGAGAACACACACACATCGAGAACACACATCACCTTGAGAACACACACACATTGAGAACACACATCACCTTGAGAACACACACACATCGAGAACACACACACATCGAGAACACACCCACATCGAGAACACACATCACCTCGAGAACACACACACAGAGAACACACATCGAGAACACACACACATCGAGAACACTCATCGCCTCGAGAACACACACTGAGAACACACACACATCGAGAACACACCCACATCGAGAACACACATCACCTTGAGAACACACCCACATTGAGAACACACATCACCTTGAGAACACACACACATCGAGAACACACACACATCGAGAACACACATCACCTCGAGAATACACACACATCGAGAACACACATCGCCTCGAGAACACACACACATCGAGAACACACATCACCTCGAGAACACACACACATCGAGAACACACATCAATTCGAGAACACACACACATCGAGAACACACATCACCTCGAGAACACACACACATCGAGAACACACATCACCTCGAGAACACACACACATCGAGAACACACATCAATTCGAGAACACACACACATCGAGAACACACATCGCCTCGAACACACATCACCTCGAGAACACACACACATCGAGAACACACATCACCTTGAGAACACACACACATTGAGAACACACATCACCTTGAGAACACACACACATCGAGAGAACACACCCACATCGAGAACACACATCACCTCGAGAACACACATCGAGAACACACATCACCTCGAGAACACACACACATCGAGAACACACATCGCCTCGAGAACACACACACATCGCGAACACTCATCGCCTCGAGAACACACACTGAGAACACACACACATCGAGAACACACCCACATCGAGAACACACATCACCTTGAGAACACACACACATTGAGAACACACATCACCTTGAGAACACACACACATCGAGAACACAGACACATCGAGAACACACCCACATCGAGAACACACATCACCTTGAGAATACACACACATCGAGAACACACATCACCTCGAGAATACACACACATCGAGAACACACATCGCCTCGAGAACACACACACATCGAGAACACACATCGCCTCGAGAAGACACACACATCGAGAACACTCATCGCCTCGAGAACACACACGGAGAACACACACACATCGAGAACACATCACCTCGAGAACACACATCATCTGGAGAACACACACACATCGCCTCGAGAACACACACACATCGAGAACACTCATCGCCTCGAGAACACACACGGAGAACACACACACATCGAGAACACATCACCTCGAGAACACACATCACCTCGAGAACACACACACATTGATCACAGATCACCTCGAGAACACACACACATTGATCACAGATCGAGAACACACACACATCGAGAACACACACACATCGAGAACACACACTCATCGAGAACACACATCATTTTGAGAACACACACACATCGAGAACACACACTCATCGAGAACGCACATCACCTCGAGAACACACATCATTTTGAGAACACACACACATCGAGAACACACACTCATCGAGAACGCACATCACCTCGAGAACACACACATGGAGAACACACATCACCTCGAGAACACACACACATCGAGAACACACATCACCTCGAGAACACACACACATTGAGAACACACATCACCTCGAGAACACACATCATTTTGAGAACACACACACATCGAGAACACACACTCATCGAGAACGCACATCACCTCGAGAACACACATCATTTTGAGAACACACACACATCGAGAACACACACTCATCGAGAACGCACATCACCTCGAGAACACACACATGGAGAACACACATCACCTCGAGAACACACACACATCGAGAACACACATCACCTCGAGAACACACACACATCAAGAACACACATCACCTCGAGAACACACATCATTTTGAGAACACACACACATCGAGAACACATACTCATCGAGAACGCACATCACCTCGAGAACACACATCATTTTGAGAACACACACACATCGAGAACACACATCACCTCGAGAACACACACATGGAGAACACACATCACCTCGAGAACACACACACATTGAGAACGCACATCACCTCGAGAACACACATCGCCTCGAGAACACACACCGCCTCGAGAACACACACATGGAGAACACACATCACCTCGAGAACACACACACATTGAGAACGCACATCACCTCGAGAACACACATCGCCTCGAGAACACACATCACCTTGAGAACACACACACATCACCTCGAGAACACACACATGGAGAACACACATCACCTCGAGAACACACATCCCCTTTGAGAACACACACACATCGAGAACACACACACCTCGAGAACACACACACATCGAGAACACACATCACCTTGAGAACACACACATCAAGAACACACATCACCTCGAACACACACACATCGAGAACACACACACCTCGAGAACACACACACCTCGAGAACACACATCACCTTGAGAACACACACATCAAGAACACACATCGCCTCAAGAACACACACACACATCGAGAACACACACACCTCGAGAACACACACACATCGAGAACACACATCACCTTGAGAACACACACATCAAGAACACACATCGCCTCGAACACACACACATCGAGAACACACACATCGAGAACACACATCACCTCAAGAACACACACACATCGAGAACACACATCGCCTCGAGAACACACACACCTCGAGAACACACACACCTAGAGAACACACACACCTCGAGAACACACACACCTCGAGAACACACACCTCGAGAACACACACACCTCGAGAACACATACACCTCGAGAACACATACACCTCGAGAACACACATCACCTCGAGAACACACACATGGAGAACACACATCACCTCGAGAACACACATCCCCTTCGAGAACACACACACATCGAGAACACACACACCTCGAGAACACACACACATCGAGAACACACACACCTCGAGAACACACATCACCTTGAGAACACACACATCAAGAACACACATCGCCTCAAGAACACACACACACATCGAGAACACACACACCTCGAGAACACACACACATCGAGAACACACATCACCTTGAGAACACACACATCAAGAACACACATCGCCTCGAACACACACACATCGAGAACACACACATCGAGAACACACATCACCTCATGAACACACACACATCGAGAACACACACCTCGAGAACACACACACCTCGAGAACACACACACCTCGAGAACACACACACCTCGAGAACACACACACCTCGAGAACACACACACCTCGAGAACACACACACCTCGAGAACACACATCGCCTCGAGAACACACATCGCCTCGAGAACACACACACCTCGAGAACACACACACCTCGAGAACACACACACCTCGAGAACACACACACCTCGAGAACACACACACCTCGAGAACACACACACCTCGAGAACACACACACCTCGAGAACACACATCACCTCGAGAACACACACATGGAGAACACACATCACCTCGAGAACACACACACCTCGAGAACACACATTTTTTATGTTTTTAAAAGTCTCTTCTGCTTATCAAGGCTGCATTTATTTGATCAAAAATACAGTAAAAACAGTGAAATATTATCATGATGTAAATCATCTGTTTTCTATGTGAATATATAGTAAACTGTTTTTTATTCCTGTGATCAAAGCTGAATTTTCAGCATCATTACTCCAGTCTTCAGTGTCACATGATCCTTCACAAATCATTCTAATATGATGATTTGATGCTCAAGAAACATTCATGATTATTATCAATGTTAAAAACAGTTATTTACATTTGTATGACATTTCTCCTTATAAAGAACCTTTTTTTGCCATAAAGGGTCTTTAAAATTGAGTCCGAACCCTCGAGTTCTACACTGGACTCTACACTGAACTCTACACTGAACTCTACACTGTAAAGTGCACAAGCTAAACAGGCAGATTTGAAAATGCAAATTTAAAAAGTAAAAAAAAATCAGTTTTGAAAGGTTTCATGATTATTGCACTCATAAAATTAATGAATTTAAAATTAATTAATGAAGTCACATTTATTTCTATAGCACTCAACATAGATTGTTTCAGAGCAGCATCACATTAGTAAAGAAAATATCAACGTTTCTTTAGATTTACTTGCAATCAGAGGCAATTATTAAAGAGCCTGTTTTAATGCATTTTTCAAAGGTTTCTGATTTTAATTTGGGGTCTTATACAATAGATTTACATGCATCAAAGATCAAAAACACTTGAATTTTCTCATAGTATACAGTGCACATCACCTCATTTCCCAAAGAGTCTGAAAACGGTTCGTTTGAAGATGGAGTCTCTCTAAACTCCTCCTTTCCTGATTGGTCAGATGGCTCTGTCTGCTGTGATTGGTCGGTTTTTTAATTGGTTTTAGATTAATCATGTTCTCGCAGTCTTAGGAAGAAGCTCCAGAACTGTCACTCAAATAAAAACAAATGTACAGCAGAACACACCACTCTATCCCAGAATGCAGTGCGCTCGACTTGCTCTCTCATCTCAAATCATATACTTCCCTGCTATATAGTGTGCGAAAAACAGTGTGTGACAGAAGAAAAGTAGGCAAAAAGTGTGCATAAGTTTATACTGTCTATATGACGTACTTTTCAGCTGTCGTGAAGTAATTACTTCGTCAAAATAGGGAATGTGATTCGGGATGCGGCCTGAGCTCTCATGGCTGGAGTGACATCACTGACAGGAAGTTGTTTCGTCACACGTGTCTCAGATGCCGAGGTATGAAAGCATCCCGTCTCGTCCAGGTGAATTAATGATCCGTGACCTTCCCTCAATTATGTCTCATTACCCCGCAGCCCCGAGGGATTCTGGGACACAATGGGAAGACATGAGATTTAAGAGTCGAGAGTGAAAACGAATCCTGACGGGGTTTTTCTGCTGTCCGTCTCCCGTCACTCACTGTCACACAAAGAGCTCTCTGTTCGGCTCCTCTCTGACGTTCACTATAGTAAAGTCATCATAGGTGAACATGCAAACAGTGGGTTAGATGGTGCACTGGCCAAAACTATGATTACTATGGTATATAGTAATTGCTAACTAAAACTAAATCTATTAAGAAAAAAATGTGTTACTTGAAATATAAGCACTACTTCATTTAAATAAAATATAATATTAAAAAAACTTGGTTATTTTATTTCAGTTAGTAGCAACATTTATAATTTTTATTTTGTTGAAGATGAAGTATATCGCTAAAACTGAAATAAAATTAATAAACATTCATTTTTAAATAAAATAACAAACTAAAATGGAAAATATAAAAAAAACGAATTCAAAATATTAATAAATACTATAAAGTATATTAATTATACTAAAAAAGACTGCAGTAGAAATGTGAACTAGTGTTATTTTTTATTAAATCAGTTTTTTTATATTTTTTAATTTTAGTTCAAGTTTTAGTCATTTTGTTGGTGTTTTAGTCTAATTGTTTTATTGTCTATATAGTTATTATTTCAGTTTTAGTTTGAGTTATTTTAGTACTAAAGTTCTAAATTAAAATGAGAAATTTAGCATTTTATTTAAATTTCAGTTAATGTTTATTTCAAGTAACAAAAGTGTTTTTTTCACGCTTTTAGTTTCAAGTTTTTCTATTTTTTTTCTTCCAGTTTTTAGTTCAGTATAATAATCATAATTTTTAAAACTTGCCATAATCTTTTTTTATTTTATTTTTTTAAGTACCTGCAATTTCACTCCTGCCAGTTTGACATCTATTTTATTTACTTTTTTTATTTTTTTATTGAACAATATCAATGTACAAACCAGGTCGGGAACAATAATACGCATATGAAAATATAACCAAATAATTAAATCTCCATTTGTATATCTATCATTTTGTGTATATTAATGTTTCTCCAATTTTTTCCCAAGCCTCTCTAATAAATGCTGGGATGTTTCAAAATATGAACGCAACCGTTTAAATGTTTAACTTATCGATTGGGTTTCTCCATATTTGACCTTCAGCATTTTTTTTTTTTTTTTTTTTTTTTACGTTTATTTCGAGTAACAAAAATGTATTTTCATGCTTTTAGCTTCAGTTTTAGTGAACTATAATAACCATAATTTAAAAACTAGACTTTTTCACTGCAATTTCACTCGTGCAATATTGACATCTTTCAAGTATGAATGCAATATGCATATGAAAACATAACCAAACATGTCATTTAATCTACATTTGTATATCTGTCATTTATATTATGTTAATGTTTCTCCAATTTTTTCCCAAGCCATGTTTGGGTCAAAATATGGATGTGTTTAATTTACCGGTTGGGTTTGTCCATATTTGACCCAGCATATATATATATTGTTTAGAGTGTGTATTTGAGTCTGAAGCTTTTTCCTCCTCAGAAACGCTGAGATGTTCTGACATGTTGTCACTCACGAACCCTCCCTCTGCTCACCTGCGCTGCAACAATGACTTCAGGGCCTTTATTAACATCAATCATTGTAACCCAAGACTCACACACACACACACACGGGCCCCGGAGCCGACCGAGGCCCCTCGTCTTGCTGCCATTAAGGGGCTGCGGACAATTATGTCAAATGTTAAATGTTAAAACGACATCTAGATCCACGGGAACGCAAACCTGCCATTTGAAGTCACTGCTTTCCCAGCTCAAACTGTTCACATAAAAGCATGAGAGAAAAGCTGTCGATATGAGATGAGATTTGTTAAGCCTGCAGGATTATAACAGGAATCTGTTTTTTGGACGGGTTTTAAGACGCTCTGGAGGTTTGATCTAATGGATGGATATGAGGTCATAATCTCACAGCTATATTTCTTCTGGTTATGGATTTATGACTCTCTGGCGTGATCGTTAGACTGGTTTAAAAGGCTGTTTAAGGCCTGATTTCTAAATGGGTTTATAGTTTACACTGCATCACTGTGACTCATTATTATAACTCATTTATTATTATTATTGTTATCTGTGTATCATTCAAAAGTTTGGGGTCGGGATTTGCTAATGTTTTTGAAAGAGTCTCTTCTGCTCACCAAGGCTGCAGTTATTTGATAAAAAATACAGTAAAAAAATGGTGAAATATTAATCCAATGTAAATCATCAGTTTTCTATGTGAATATCTAGTAAAGTGTAATTTATTCCTGTGATCAAAGCTGAATTTCCAGCATCATTACTCCAGTCTTCAGTGTCACATGATCCTTCAGAAATCACTCTAATATGAGGATTTGATGATCAAGAAACATTTATGATTATTATCAATGTTGTGATTTATTTAATTTTTCAGGATTCGTTGATGATTATAAACTTCAAACGAACAGCATTTTTTTTAAATAGAATATTTTGTAACATTATTAATGTTGAATGCATCCTTGCTGAATAAAAGTATTAATTTCTTTCAAAAGAAAGTCCTACTATTTAAAACTAAATGGACATGTAAATAAAAACTAATAAAAAGGGGCAAAAACATAAAATTACTGACACAAAAATAAAAATGGATGAACAATATAAAATCAAACTATTCATTTAATATAGAGATAAAATCCCACAGACACACACTGAAGGCAAAGATCACAGAGACAGAGATTTGCACCTAGCAACCATCTAGAACTCCTTAGCAACTGCATGGAAACACACTAAAAGCCCCTCAGAACAACTTAGCAACACCCTGGCAACCACCTAGGGGGGAAAAAACCACTTCAATTTAGACTGAAAAAACAAACTAATTTACTAATGTCACATTTACATTCCTCTGTGGTGAAAATCCAGCTTTTAATGTTGTTTATGTGTCTATGTGGTGTTTTTAATCTGCTTTAAGACAAACCATGTGTAAGTTCATAAGTCGACAGCATTGCTGAGTATTTCCTCCTTAAAACTGCAGTGAACCAAAGACAGTCTCAAACACACGCTTTGAAATCGCTGGTGTTTCTGACGTCACAAACTACCTTGTAACCAATCAGATCAACGTGTGATCGTCAACCAGTGGATCTCTGAGCTGAGTGAGTGAGTGGAGGCGGGGCTCATTTGCATATTCATAGAACCACGCATACTAAATGAGGCAAGGGTGTAGTAGAGTTACATTCAAGATATTTTGAGGCATGAATTTTTTTTTCCTAAAGGGAAAACTGCTTACATGTAATTTTGATGATCAAATATGAGTTTTAAGGGATACAACACAAATATTGATTACAGGGGGACTTTAAGAAGGCAATAAACATGAGAAGCGCCGCTAGATATATAAGAAATGGTGAGAGCATAAGAAGATTGTCTTTTTTTCCAGCAGGATGCAGTGAAGTTCTCCAGGAGGAGTTTTCATCGTTTTCTTGAATGTTGTCAATGTCCCTTTAAGAATATTTCCTTTCACTCGGCGGCCATCTTTGAATCGCCTCATCTATTTTCTCCATACTGTATATGATTTTCTCACGCATTCATGAAGAATAACCGCGGAGTAGAGAGGACACTGACAACACACCGACAGAGCAGGTTACTTTAGATATGAAACAAAGTCTCAGCATTCAAATTATGTCATTTTTGTCACTTACTGGAATCAATCATGTCTCATGACAAATCAGTGTTTCAACCGCAGAAAGACGTCATTAAAACAGCTTGAGAACAATGTCACATAAAGCTAATCAATAGGCCTACATATAGCCTAGCCTAGCATGTTAGTTAGCTAGTTACAAAAATGAACTCTAGAGAAGAGTATTTTGCTAAATATATGCTCTATATTACATGTTCATTATATTTTTACTCTTATTTAATTAAAAAAATATAAAAATATAATTATAAAACCACACTTTATTAATTAGGAATGAGTTGTTAATTTTAAAGTCCCCATGAAATCAAAAGTGACGTTATTTGGCTTATGTTAGCCTTCCTGTTATCTATAAGCTAAATCTAGTGTGTTCCAAAACAATGACAAAATTCGCATTTAGAATATAAAAGCATTAAAAAAGTACAGTCTCTCACTTCCGCCAATTATGGATCAGTGATATTGATGACAACACTCCGCCAATTCAAATCAGTAAATCTAGTTTCAATGAGTCAAGACAATTTAGTTGAGTTGGGTCAACTTAGTTTATTGTGGTATGTTTAACTTTATTACATTTGTCTTGACTAATTATTTAATGTCGGTGTTACGAACTGCTCCGAGACACGAAGGTAGAGATCCAAATGCAGCTTTAATGAGGGGTAATCCAAAGACGAAATCCAACAAACAGGCAATGGTCGAAACACAGGTAAGCAGTCCAAACAAACAAATAAACAAACCAACAAAACAGGCAGGGACCAGAGGCAAGAGAGTAATCCAGGGAACAAGGCAAAATATCCAAAAAACCAAGAAACCAAGAAACAAGAAAACCAGGGAAAAACGCTCAGAGATGCAGTGTAACACAAACAAAACTTCGCAGTGTGTGAATGAGTGAACATGGTATAAATAGGTTGAGACTAACAGGGTGATGAGACACAGGTGAAGAGACACAGGTGAATGCAATCAGAGATGATGAGTCCGGGCAGTGAGTTATGGGAAATGTAGTTAGTGAGTGAATAGGAGAGTCTGGTGTGGAGTGCCCTCTGGTGGTTCTCAAGGGCACTCCAGCTGGTGACCGTTACATAGCCCCCCCTTTAAGGAGCGGATTCCAGACGCTCAAAATTCTCCAGGAGGGAGGTGGAGCGGAGGCGGACCTGGGGGCGGGATGGCGGGCCAGGCCCGTGCAGCGGAAGAGGACCTGAAGACTCCGGCAGGGCGGAGGGCCAGGGCGGAGCAGGCTCTGCAGGCGACCAGGGCGGAGCAGGCTGTGCAGGCGACCAGGGCGGAGCAGGCTGTGCAGGCGACCAGGGCGGAGCAGGCTGTGCAGGCGACCAGGGCGGAGCAGGCTGTGCAGGCGACCAGGGCGGAGCAGGCTGTGCAGGCGACCAGGGCGGAGCAGGCTGTGCAGGCGACCAGGGCGGAGCAGGCTGTGCAGGCGACCAGGGCGGAGACGAGCTTTCAGGCGGCCAGGGAGGAGACGACCTTCCAGGCGACCATGGCACAGGAACAGACACCGGCTCAGGAACAGACACAGGGACAGGAACAGACACTGGCTCAGGACCAGACACCGGCTCAGCGGAGACCATCTTGTCCGGAGACACTGGTTCGGCGGTGGCCAACTTGTCCGAAGGCACAGGCTTGGTTTCGGCCATCTTGTCCGAAGACACAGGCGTGGAGTCGGCCATCTTGTCCGAAGACACAGGCGTGGTTTCGGCCATCTTGTCCGAAGACACAGGCGTGGTTTCGGCCATCTTGTCCGAAGACACAGGCGTGGAGTCGGCCATCTTGTCCGAAGACACAGGCGTGGTTTCGGCCATCTTGTCCGAAGACACAGGCGTGGTTTCGGCCATCTTGTCCGAAGACACAGGCGTGGAGTCGGCCATCTTGTCCGAAGACACAGGCGTGGAGTCGGCCATCTTGTCCGAAGACACAGGCGTGGAGTCGGCCATCTTGTCCGAAGACACAGGCGTAGAAAGAGGAAGAGGAACCGATTCAGGCTCAGGCTCAGGATCAGATTCAGGCTCAGGCTCAGGATCAGATTCAGGCTCAGGAACAGATTCAGTCTCGGCTGGACGAGACTCTGGATGGGCGGACGTGACGTGAAGCTCTGACTCGGCAGGACTGACGTGAAGCTCTGGCTCTGGCTCGGCAGGACTGACGTGAAGCTCTGGCTCTGGCTCGGCAGGACTGACGTGAAGCTCTGGCTCTGGCTCGGCAGGACTGACGTGAAGCTCTGGCTCTGGCTCGGCAGGACTGACGTGAAGCTCTGGCTCTGGCTCGGCAGGACTGACGTGAAGCTCTGGCTCTGGCTCGGCAGGACTGACGTGAAGCTCTGGCTCTGGCTCGGCAGGACTGACGTGAAGCTCTGGCTCTGGCTCGGCAGAAGTGACGAGAACAGTCTCTGGCTCGGCATAAGTGACGTGAACAGTCTCTGGATCAGGATCAGCACGCTCTGAGCTTGACGGGACCAGCAGCGAGGGCTTTGAGCTGGGTAGGACCAGCGGCGAAGAGGACTCTGAGCTGGTTAGGACCAGCGATGAAGAGGGCTTTGAACTGGACAGGACCAGCGATGAATAAGGCTCTGAACTGGACGGAACCAGCGGCGAAGAGGGCTCTGAGCTGGGCAGGACCAGTGGCGAAGAGGGCTCTGAGCTGGACGGAACCAGCGATGAAGAGGGCTCTGTGCTGGACGGGACCAGCAGTGAAGAAGGCTCTGTGCTGGACGGGACCAGTGGTGAAGAGGGCTCTGTGCTGGACGAGACCAGCGGTGAAGGCTCTAGCTTGGCGGGCATGTCGCTTGCTGTCTCAGGCGCGGCGGGCATGACGCTCTCAGTCTCAGGGGCGGCGGGCATGACGCATACTGCCTTGGCTTCGGCAGATCTTGCGTGAAGTGCGGGCTCGGCTGGACTGGCGTGAAGTGCGGGCTCGGCTGGACTGGCGTGAAGTGCAGACGGTGACATGGCGTGCCACGGAAGGAAGCTCTCCAGACATCTGGAGAGTGCCTCTCTCCAATTCAGACCAGAGAGATCGGGGAGCTCCCTTGGGTCGACCTCCTTAGCCCCCAGCCGGTAGCACAACTTAATTGCCTCGTCACCTAGAGAGCAAGAGGCAGCGAGAGGAACAAACCCCCAGGTGTACTGGAACAGATCGAGGCTATCCAGGGCCAAGGCCGCGATCTGTCCAGCGAACTCCCGGCTCATGCTGGGAAGATCAGGAGAGATCCGTACTGCTGGATTGCTGGAGGTCATAGCTGCTGGATCTGGGTGTGGCGAAGTTTTCTGTTATGAACTGCTCCGAGACACGAAGGTAGAGATCCAAATGCAGCTTTAATGAGGGGTAATCCAAAGACGAAATCCAACAAACAGGCAATGGTCGAAACACAGGTAAGCAGTCCAAACAAACAAATAAACAAACCAACAAAACAGGCAGGGACCAGAGGCAAGAGAGTAATCCAGGGAACAAGGCAAAATATCCAAAAAACCAAGAAACCAAGAAACAAGAAAACCAGGGAAAAACGCTCAGAGATGCAGTGTAACACAAACAAAACTTCGCAGTGTGTGAATGAGTGAACATGGTATAAATAGGTTGAGACTAACAGGGTGATGAGACACAGGTGAAGAGACACAGGTGAATGCAATCAGAGATGATGAGTCCGGGCAGTGAGTTATGGGAAATGTAGTTAGTGAGTGAATAGGAGAGTCTGGTGTGGAGTGCCC
>NC_138729.1:52483398-52520898 GCF_965113295.1 Leuciscus leuciscus
TATCAGTAGAAAAACATTGAAATAAGCAATTAAACATGAAAGTATTCAGACTTTTCTCCTTATATTGAACATTTGTGGCATGAAGGGTCTTTAAGATCGGACCCTAGAGTCGTGTATGGAATGCACTGCGTGATTATATGAATTCTAATGGATGTTTCTGTGAAGCTTTCAGGCAAAAAGCGTCAGGGTTTTTCCTCTTGATGTGTGCATATGTTTGAGAATGGTTTGCACAGAAAGCTTTCATGGCTCGTCCAGTTCCTCCCACATCGGTATAATCACTGGACGACGCTGAATGGAAATTGACAACAGAAGTCACTCGCTCTTAGAGCATGCTGGGAGAAGTGCACAAACAACTGCGTTTACCTGTTATTACCTCACAGCCACCGATGCCAATACAATAAAGCACACACACACACACACACACACACACACACACAAAAACAGGACAGGTGGAGGAGAATAAGAGCTGGATTGGAAGAAAGAGAAGAAACGAGGGAGGGATGGTGTGTGTGTGTGTGTGTGTGTGTTGGCGAACAGCAGGGACGGGGTCAAAGCGTCCCAGCGGAAAGATAGAAACTGTGGAAAAACATCCGTAATTTTCACCGCAGGGTCTCTGTGTAATTGAGTCGCTGAGAGTGTCTAAACCGAGAGGAATCACGTAAAGTGTCCGAGGTTACGAGTGAACGGGACGAGGGAAGGAGCGGGAACCGTGGACGGCGACCACAGTGTGTTTACCTGCTCTTAAAAGCGTCTGAAAGTTTCTTTGTCTTGGTTTTTTAAATCCGTGTTGGTGGAGAATCTGCAGATCAGGAGCACTGGAGATCTACACCTTATTTAAATCGACACTCTTAAAGTGTTTTAATGTGCTTTAAAGGGTTATTAGTTCACCCAGAAATGAACATTCTAGGTGCGTCCCAAATCGCGTACTTGTGCACTATTCTACGCCATTCTGTAGTCTAAGATAGTGCGAGTAGTGTGTGTGTTCACACTGAGAATACTAAAAAGAAAAAGTGCACTTTAAAGGGTTAGTTCACCCAGAAATGAAAGTTCTGTCAGTAATGACTCCCCCTCATGTTGTTCAACCCCGTCAGACTCTCGTTCATCTTCAGAACACAAATGAAGATATTTCTGATTAAATCTGAGAGCTGTCTCACTCCTCCATAGGCTTCTCTGTTACTGAAACTTGCCGGTCCAGAAAGTTAGTAAAGACAATGTTTAAAATAGTCCAGTGACTACAGTGGCTCGCGCAAAAAACAAACAAAAATAATGACTTTATTCAACTCTTCATGTTCTTCTGTGTTTCTCTGAGTGAGTTCACGTAGTGTAACAGCGCAGCGCTTCTGGGTTGTACATCAGAACGGAGGCTCACTATTGGCCAGCATCACACACATGACCAGCGTCGGCCAATAGTGAGCCTCCGTTCTGACGTACGACCCAGAAGCGCTGCGCTGTTACACTACGTCTACAGCTTAGGAGAACGACATGGAAGAGAAGAGAAGGTTGAATAAAGTCGTTATTGTTGTTCATTTTTGCGCACAGAAAGTATTCTCGTGGCTTGATAAACTTAAGGTTTAGCCGCTGTAGTCACTGGACTATTTTAACAATGTCTTTACTAACTTTCTGGACCGGCAAGTGTCAGTAACAGAGAAGCCTATGGAGGAGTGAGACAGCTCTCAGATTTAATCAACAATATCTTCATTTGTGTTCTGAAGATGAACGAGAGTCTGACGGGGTTGAACAACATGAGGGGGAGTCATTACTGACAGAGTTTACATTTTTGGGTGAACTAACCCTTTAAAGTGCACTTTTTCTTTTTAGTATTCTCAGTGTGAACACACACACTACTCGCACTATCTAGACTACAGAATGGCGTAGAATAGTGCACAAGTACGCGATTTGGGACGCACCTAGAATGTTCATTTCTGGGTGAACTAACCCTTGAAGTTCCCGGATGATGCACTTATTTAAAGGATAATTCCGGTATTTAGCACTTTGAGTCTCTTTTCTGGTTTGTTTTGGATGAACTAGAGTGGTGGACACAGAGATGTTGACGATGGGTCCTGTCTCGACTTTTTGACTGGTTTAGAATCGCCTTTGACCGCTTCAGAGTGGCTGTCTATGGGCTTGCACGAACATGTCCTTAAAACAACCCTTAACGTTCGTTTTCAAAACTGTGCAACTCACCGAGTGGTTAGTGGTGTTCGTTGATGATTAAAAACAAATATATCGGCGCAATGTATGATTTCAATCGGTGTAATTTGCTATAGTGGAACAATTTTTTCAGATACCTCACAACCGCGTATAAACTTCCGCTCGATATTTGAGTCTGAAGCGTCTTTTCCGTTTCCGGTAGCGCAGTAATATCAACGAGCAATGAGTCCTCCAACAGAAATCAATGGGATTTTACAAAATGCCAATTAAAACACGACAGAAACTGTATTTTTCGCTACGCTACTTGTTTTGGAACATCAACGAACACCACTAACCACTCGGTGAGTTGCACAGTTTTGAAAACGAACATTAAGGGTTGTTTTAAGGACATGTTTGTGCATGGCCATAGACAGCCACTCTGAAGCGGTCAAAGGCAATTCTAAAAGAGTCAAAAAGTCGAGACAGGACCCATCGTCAACATCTCTGTGTCCACCACTCTAGTTCATCCAAAACAAACCAGAAAAGAGACTCTGAGGGCCCTATTTTAACGATCTGAAACGCAAGTATCAAGCACGAAACGCAAGTAACTTTGTGGGCGGGTCTCGGGCGATGTTGCTATTATACCGGCGGGATAAATGACTCTCGACGCAAATCTAAAATGTGTTGGTCTGAAGTAGCTTCATTACTCAGGAGCGCTTGTTCCATGGCGGATTGCTATTATAACGGCGGATTTGCCAGACGCACGCCAGGAGCGGTTCACAGCCGAGGAGACCGACGTTCTCGTCAGGGCCGTAAAACACAGAGGAGTGACATGGGGATGGAGAAACACACCCAAATTAGCTTCAGTTAAACAGGCGTATAATAATTTGGGTAAATGTGTAAACTAGATTTATGCCTATTTTTCACATCTTCATGGACACAACAATGATTTCCCTCATGTGGAATATTTTTCCTTGTAATAATGTATGGTTTTCTAAAAATGAGAACTGCTGCGTCTGTGTGTAGATGAGATAAGTAAAGTGCACACGCTACATTGATTATGGCCAAGCATGCGCCCTTAAATAGCATATGAATAACATGCGCAATGCACCACTGACTTTAGACTAGGTTTCTCCTGGTCTGTGTGTGAATTGTTTTCTAAACCTGCAAAATAGCATCAGGGAACGTTTGCGCCGGAACATGCCTCATCTTTGCGCTGAACCGCCCCCGGGAGCGCAAATGCATTTCTTAGTTTACCGATGTGCGTCTGTGGAGGGAAAAGTCCGCTGTGCGCGGGTGCAAAATAGGAATGATACATGTGTCGCTGTATAAACTCAGTTGCGCTGGGTGCAGGATAGGGCCCAAAGTGCTAAATACAGGAATTGTCCTTTAACCGAAAAAAACTAAGGGTGTAACGTTGGAAGCTTCATGCACTTGACTGTCACTGCTTTAATTACGGGCTTTCAGACTCCGATGTTGAATGACAAAATGAACGTTTAAAGTTCATACACTACACGGTTGAGTACATAGTGCATAAGTGCGTCATTTGGGACACAGCTTCTGTCAGTGATTACTCTCCCTCGTGTCGTTCCAAACCCGCAAGACCTTCGTTCATGTTCGTAACACAAATGAAGATATTTCTGATGAAGTCAGAAAGCGGTTCCATTGACAGATATTTAATGAACACGTTGAAGGCCCAGAAATGTAGGAAATACATCGTTAAAATAGTCCATGCGACTACAGTGGCTCAACCTTAATTTTATGAAGCGACGAGAATACTTTCTGTGCACCAAAAAAACTAAATATCAACTTTATTCAGTCATTTCTTCTCTTCTGCAAGTTTAGTTTATCTTCTTTGCGGGACAGCTGTGGTTAAACAAATAGTTTTATTGTAGTTTGGTGGAAACTGACAGATTTCTTCACATCATACAGTTGTTGCGTAACCTCCTTGCGAATATTACATGGATTTGTGTTTTCACCGTTATCAACATATTTCACATGAGAAACGTTGGTGAACTTTGCAGTTCTGTTCGATTATTCTGCCGTGATAATGGCCAGAATCAAACGTGTTTAGAGTTTGTAACATGAACATGTGTGTCTCTCTCCAGATCTCACAGCTGTGGATTATGACACCATGATTATGAATGCAGAAATGCAGACATGGATATTTGAGCAGCCCTTTGTGTCATACTCATAACTGCTTGCAGAAGAGCCATTACTGATGCACTTTTAGCCCTCGAGCACACACACACCTGCAGATAATGTCAATCCTGCCATACGGTCCTGTGTGTGTGTGTGTGTGTGTGTGTGTGTGTGTGTGTGTGTGTGTGTGTGTGTGTGTGTGTGTTCGGCATCTGAGCACCAGATCACGTCCTGTGCCAAACCTCAGTTTCATTAGTCCGGTCATGAGCAGAACAGCAGAGATGAAACGCCTCGGGTCGACAGGGCGATGTAAAGCAATATCTCTCTATCTGTTTATTCTTGAGACGGTCAACATGATTTTCAGATTTTACAGTCTGCATCTTTTATTACTCATATGCAGCTGGAAATTACTGGCAGTTGAATTGCAAAAATGCCTCTCCTCTCTCTCTCTCTCTCTCTCTCTCTCTCTCTCTCTCTCTCTCTCTCTCTCTCTCTCTCTCTCTGAATATATATATATATATATATATATATATATATATATACGTACGTACATACAGTGGTCAACATTTGAAGTGGATCAAAAAAGTTAATCATAATCGTCCAAACACAAGAAATCAAAATTCATGTATAACTTTGATGAAAGGTTTGATCCACTTCAAATGTTGACTACTGTACACACACACACACACACACACACACACACACACACACACACATATATATATATATATATATATATATATATATATACAGAAAAGAATGACAAATCAACAACTGTATACATATGAAAAAAAATAGTAGGTGTGTAACAATATGTCAAAATATGGGTCAAATGATCGATTTTTCTTTTATGCCAAAAATCATTAGGATATTAAGTAAAGATCATGTTCCATGAAGATATTTTGTACATTTCCTACCGGAAATATATAAAACATGTATTTGTGTGAGTGAGTGCAGCACAATCGCCAACATAAATGCACAACTTTAAAGGAGATTTTCTCAATGTTTCGATTTGTTTGCACCCTCAGATTCCAGATTTACAATAGTTGTATCTCGGCCAAATATTGTCCTATCCTAACAAACCACACATCAATCAGATTTCTTCAGCTTTTAGATGATGTATAAACCTCAATTTCAACAAACTGACCCATGTGACTGGTTTTGTGGTCCAGGGTCATAAATATATATTGTCATTCTTTTCTGTATTTCTTCGCACAAACACATTGATTCAATTAAATTCACATTTATGTGTATAGCGCTTATTTCTGGGTTTAATTTCCAATCCATTTTACAGTAGTCAACATCTGAAGTGGACCATACAAAAAAAAAACAGACATTAATCCCAACCCTGCTGGGTCAAAACAACCCAGTGCTGGGTCGCCAAACTGACCAACGCAGTTTCTGTTTAAAAGCTTGTTTCCGCCACAGAATAAAACATTTTAAAAGATAATTGCGACTTTTTATCTCACAATTGCAACTTTATATCTCGCAGTTCTGACTTTATAACTCGCAATTGCAACTTTATATCACGTAATTCTGACTTTATAACTCGCAATTGCAACTTTATATCACGTAATTCTGACTTTATAACTCGCAATTGCAACTTTATATCACGTAATTCTGACTTTATAACTCACAATTGCAACTTTATAGCACATAATTGTGACTTTGTAACACGCAATTGCAACTTTATATCACGTAATTCTGACTTTATAACTCGCAATTGCAATTTTATATCACATTCTGACTTTATAACTCGCAATTGCAACTTTATATCACGTAATTCTGACTTTATAACTCGCAATTGCAACTTTATATCACGTAATTCTGACTTTATATCACTCAATTGCAACTTTATATCACATTCTGACTTTGTAACACGCAATTGCAACTTTATATCACATTCTGACTTTATAACTCGCAATTGCAACTTTATAGCACATAATTCTGACTTTATAACACGCAATTGCAACTTTATATCACGTAATTCTGACTTTATAACTCGCAATTGCAACTTTATAGCACATAATTGTGACTTTGTAACACGCAATTGCAACTTTATATCACGTAATTCTGACTTTATAACTCGCAATTGCAATTTTATATCACATTCTGACTTTATAACTCGCAATTGCAACTTTATATCACGTAATTCTGACTTTATAACTCGCAATTGCAACTTTATATCACGTAATTCTGACTTTATATCACTCAATTGCAACTTTATATCACATTCTGACTTTGTAACACGCAATTGCAACTTTATATCACATTCTGACTTTATAACTCGCAATTGCAACTTTATAGCACATAATTCTGACTTTATAACACGCAATTGCAACTTTATAGCACATAATTCTGACTTTATAACACGCAATTGCAACTTTATATCACGTAATTCTGACTTTATAACACGCAATTGCAACTTTATATCACATAATTCTGACTTTGTAACACGCAATTGCAACTTTATAGCACATAATTCTGACTTTGTAACACGCAATTGCAACTTTATATCACATTCTGACTTTGTAACACGCAATTGCAACTTTATAGCACATAATTCTGACTTTGTAACACGCAATTGCAACTTTATATCACATTCTGACTTTGTAACACGCAATTGCAACTTTATAGCACATAATTCTGACTTTATAACACGCAATTGCAACTTTATATCACGTAATTCTGACTTTATAACACGCAATTGCAACTTTATATCACATAATTCTGACTTTGTAACACGCAATTGCAACTTTATAGCACATAATTCTGACTTTGTAACACGCAATTGCAACTTTATATCACATTCTGACTTTGTAACACGCAATTGCAACTTTATAGCACATAATTCTGACTTTGTAACATGCAATTGCAACTTTATATCACATTCTGACTTTGTAACACGCAATTGCAACTTTATAGCACATAATTCTGACTTTGTAACACGCAATTGCAATTTTATATCACATTCTGACTTTATAACTCGCAATTGCAACTTTATATCTTGCAATTCTGACTTTTTTTCCTCAATTGTGTTTTATATCTGACTTTATAACACAATTCTGAGATAAAAAGTCAGAATTATGAGATAAAAAGTCGCAATTACCTTTTTCTGTGGCGGAAACAAGCTTCCATATAAAACAAGTGACAAAAATCGTATAAAAAAGACAAAAAGTCATCAAAGGAGTATTTCAACTTTTAAGTTATACGAAATTCAATTAGACAAAACTTGAAAAAAATGAGTTGATATGACTTGTACAGCCAATTTGATTGTACTTAAAGAAATGTAAGGCAGCAACTGAACTTATGGAGACACGTAATATTCAGCAATACTAGGCCTACTGATCTGCTGTACTGACGCATCTCTGTTCTCTGTGGAACAGCTTTATAGATGAATAGAACTAATTTAATAATTGATGAACTTTTCACAGTTATTATTTCTGATCTGAGATTTCACACTTACACTCACGCCTGTCACTCATTCAGCCGACGAAACCGATTTGCATAAGCAGGTCTAAAATTGATGGCAATTTTGCAGTTGTGACGCCCACAGTTCCTGCCAGATGTTCTCAGATGTTCCCACATGTGCTGAAGGAGTTCATCATAATCATAAACGTGATTCACACGCCAGTGCTGGACCAAAGCAAATGTTTGCTAACGAATTGTGAATATATGACACCTTTCCTCGTAGTTTTTCATTGATTCACCTATTAACTGATCAATTAATAATAATTTACCCAGTAAAATAAAGATTTCATGATACGATGTAATATGGCTTTGTCATTTTTTTAATTAATTTTTTACCTTGTATTAGTTAAAGTTAAGGTGGATCACAGTAATCAAGTTTAGTTATTAGCACTAATATGAAAATCATATTTCATCAAATTTTAATTGACTAAATGCATGTGATGTCTGGACAAGAAACAATTTTTTGAATTTGAAATATATTATTAAAAAATTATATATATATATATATATACACACACATTATATATTTAAAAGTTTTATGTTATATATATATAGCCTACATACACACACACACACACACATATATATATATATACACACAAACACATATAATATATGTAAAAATTGTATTATATATATACAGACCCTTTCCAAAAAATTTGAATATCATGGAAAAGTTTATTTATTTCCATAATTCCATTCAAAACGTTAAACTTCCATAGATTATAGATTCAGGGCCCACAACTTAAACGATTTCAAGTATTTAGTTGTTTATTTGTACATAATGTGGGCGTCCAGCTCATAAAACCCACGAAAACAGGATTTTAAAAAATTAGAATATTACATGAAATCACACAGTAATTACACAGTGATACCATGGTCATTGAAGCAGGTTTGGGTTATTTTGGCAGTGTGGGCAGGTGCAAATCCTGCTGGGAAATGAAGGAAGCATCTCCATAAAGCTTGTCTGCTGAAGGAAGCATGAAGTGCTCTGGAAATGTCCTGGTAGACGGCTGCGTTGAGTGGACAGCACAGTGGACCAACACCAGCCGATGACATGGCTCCCCAAACCAACACAGACTGTGGAAACTTCACACTGGACTTCAAGCATCTTGGATTGTGTGCCTCTCCATTCTTTCTCCAGACTCTGGGACCTTGGTTTCCAAATGAGATGCAAAATTTGCTCTCATCAGAAAAGAGGACTTTGGTCCACTGTGCTTTATTAAATCCAGAGTCAACGCAGCCGTCTACCAGGACATTTCCAGAGCACTTCATGCTTCCTTCATCTTCCAGCAGGATTTGCACCTGCCCACACTGCCAAAATAACCAAAACCTGCTTCAATGACCATGGTATCACTGTGTAATTACTGTGTGATTTCATGTAATATTCTAATTTTTTGAATTCCTGTTTTCGTGGGTTTTATGAGCTGGAAGCCCAAATTATGTACAAATAAACAACTAAATACTTGAAATCGTTTAAGTTGTGGGCCCTGAATCTATAATCTATGGAAGTTTAACGTTTTGAATGGAATTATGGAAATAAATAAACTTTTCCATGATATTCTAATTTTTTGGAAAGGGTCTGTATATATATATATATACACACACACACACACACATATATACACAAACATATTATATATTTAACATTTTATGTTATATATGCATACATATATTAGCCTATATTTTATATATTATAATATATATTCTAAAGAAAATTGTTATATACAGTATACACACACACACATATATATATACACACAAACATGTATAAAAAATGTATGTTACACACACATAACATATATATTTACAAATTGTTATTTTATATATATATATATATACATTGGCTACAATAATTCAAAGGGCTTCACATGAAAATTATTAAAAAATAGCAGTCACAAAATGTTGCACAAAATTAGAAATAAAAACTTAGTAGATTAATAAATTAATTGAAATGAAGTGAAGATGTACAGTAAATAAAAGACTTGCTAACGACTAAATGATCAAGTGTGATCAGGTTAAGTAAGAAAAAAAAGCAATAAAATGAACTCTTTCAGTGCTGTTAGAACCACGTGTGTGAAGTCTCGCAGAGTCTCGTCTCCCTCTCAAGTCTCGCGTTGTTCCGTCGAGCTGTTTCCTGTTCCGGGGTCGGTCGTGTACGCCGTGTGTGTGTTTATGCGCTTGTGTGTGTGAGTGTGTGTGTGATGATGATGATGGCGGAGCTGGTGCAGGGACAGGCCTCGGTGGCTCAGGCCGGGATGAAGGCTGACGGATTCACGGACCCGTTTCACCGTGCGCGACAGGTACACACGCCAGCATGTGTGTGTAGACGACCGCACGCGTCTGTGTGTGTTTGTGTGTGTTTAATGAGTGCGCGTATGGCGTGAGTGTGTGTGTGTGTAGCCTGTTAGCTGCTAGTGCTGGATGAGCTTTTAAACTCCAGCACACACACACACACGCACACACACACACACACTCACTCACACAGATTAAGGCCACAACTCAACAACTATAAAACACAATTTACACGCGGAAGAATCAAACACAACTAAACGCTGCCAACATTGACAACAACTTTATTGCGATCGACTCGATCAGAAACTACAGAAACACCAGGAACAAAAACTGCTGCAACCTGTTGTCATGCACACGTTTTACAACTTACTTCGACTCAGGCGAACACACGCGCGACACACTCCGACACGACACACTCCTCGCGTTGCGCTAACCGACGGAAAGTGCGCAGTGTGAAGTTTGTTGTGCACGTTGACACTTGTGCTAAGCGCGCGCACACACACACACACTCACACACACTCGTGTAGTGAATCCACACCGATGATCATGTGCTCCGGACAGTTTTAGGACTCGAGAAAAACTTCAACTGTCACAGTGTGTGTTTCACATCGTAAGGGTTTGTGTCCTTCAGGGCAGCGTGGCCTTGTGCTTCTGCTCTCAATCATCAAAACCCTCATTTTACCTTCACATGTAGCTGTGCATGTAGCATATCTGCTCATATTAGCACTTTTAATAATCATAATCCTCATTTTACCTTCATATGTAGCTGTGCATGTGGTATATCTGCTCATATTAGCACTTTTAATAATCATAATCCTCATTTTACCTTCACATGTATTAGTGCATGTAGCATATCTGCTCATATTAGCACTTTTAATAATCATAATCCTCATTTTACCTTCACATGTAGCTGTGCATGTGGTATATCTGCTCATATTAGCACTTTTAATAATCATAATCCTCATTTTACCTTCACATGTAGCTGTGCATGTGGTATATCTGCTCATATTAGCACTTTTAATAATCATAATCCTCATTTTACCTTCACATGTAGCTGTGCATGTGGTATATCTGCTCATATTAGCACTTTTAATAATCATAATCCTCATTTTACCTTCACATGTATTAGTGCATGCTGTATATCTGCTCATATGAGCACTTTTAATAATCATAATCCTCATTTTACCTTCACATGTATTAGTGCATGTTGTATATCTGCTCATATTAGCACTTTTAATAATCATAATCCTCATTTTACCTTCACATGTAGCTGTGCATGCTGTATATCTGCTCATATTAGCACTTTTAATAATCATAATCTTCATTCAACCATTACATGTAGCTGTGCATGTTGTATATCTGCTCATATTAGCACTTTTAATAATCATAATCCTCATTTTACCATTACATGTAGTTTTGCATGTTGTATATCTGCTCATATTAGCACTTTTAATAATCATAATCTTCATTCAACCATTACATGTAGCTGTGCATGTTGTATATCTGCTCATATTAGCACTTTTAATAATCATAATCCTCATTTTACCATTACATGTAGTTTTGCATGCTGTATATCTGCTCATATTAGCACTTTTAATAATCATAATCCTCATTTTACCATTACATGTAGTTTTGCATGTTGTATATCTGCTCATATTAGCACTTTTAATAATCATAATCCTCATTTTACCTTCACATGTAGCTGTGCATGTGGTATATCTGCTCATATTAGCACTTTTAATAATCATAATCCTCATTTTACCTTCACATGTAGCTGTGCATGTGGTATATCTGCTCATATTAGCACTTTTAATAATCATAATCCTCATTTTACCTTCACATGTATTAGTGCATGCTGTATATCTGCTCATATGAGCACTTTTAATAATCATAATCCTCATTTTACCTTCACATGTATTAGTGCATGTTGTATATCTGCTCATATTAGCACTTTTAATAATCATAATCCTCATTTTACCTTCACATGTAGCTGTGCATGCTGTATATCTGCTCATATTAGCACTTTTAATAATCATAATCTTCATTCAACCATTACATGTAGC
Organism: Leuciscus leuciscus; assembly: GCF_965113295.1. NCBI lineage: Eukaryota > Metazoa > Chordata > Actinopteri > Cypriniformes > Leuciscidae > Leuciscus > Leuciscus leuciscus. The sequence goes on from NC_138729.1 coordinate 52,495,500, forward strand.
TGTGCATGTTGTATATCTGCTCATATGGACACTTTTGATAATCATAATCTTAATTTTACCATTAGTATTGTATGTTGTATATCTGTTCATATTAGCACTTTTAATAATCATAATCCTCATTTTACTATTACATGTAGTTTTGCATGTTGTATATCTGCTCATATTAGCACTTTTAATAATCATAATCCTCATTTTACCATTACATGTAGTTTTGCATGTTGTATATCTGCTCATATGGACACTTTTAATAATCATAATCTTAATTTTACCATTAGTATTGTATGTTGTATATCTGCTCATATTAGCACTTTTATGATCATAATCTTCATTTGACCATCACACATAGCATTGCATGTAGTATATCTGCTCATATGGTAGTTATAGTAGAGGTAACTCTTCCCAGTAGTGGTGTATCCTCCAGTGGGTCTGTATGTGAGGATTGCTGTACCGTGAGCCGCTGCAGCTGTCGTGACGCGTGTCAGTCAGAGAGAGAGAGAGAGAGAGAGAGACGCGTGAGCTGTGAACATGAGCCTCTCGGAGACCACTCACTCATGCATGTGCCGCGTTTGCATAACATGAAAAACCAGTCGAGAGCCCATACGCTGCATGAATATTCCATTATTTCTGCTTATTTGTGACATGCACGCACACCTGAAAGCGAGTGACTGTTTCCCTAAGCCGGGTTGGAGCTGTGAGTGCCGTTCAGGAGAGTTGTAGTCTCTGAATGCTTGCATGACTTCATTGGAAAGTCTCCAGAGTGCCGGTGCTTGTGAGGCGGCGCCTGACGGATCAATACTCTGTCAAAGCCTGTCAGCTTGAGGAGAGACTGTTCACTTTAATATCTGTGGAAGTTCTGCGTTTAAAGGCCCCCTGAAATCAAAATGTACTCTTTTTAGCCATTAGCATGAACATGCTAGGCTTAAGCTGATGAATACGCTTCCAAAACAATGACAAAATTTGCATTTAGGAGATAAAAGCATTTAAAACTTAGTCTCTCACTTCTGATAAAACGGATCAGGGATTTTAATGACATCATCGCTTCTCATCACATCTTCTGTCCAATCAAATGCTCTCTAGAATCTGAAGCTCCGCCCCCTATGCTATAAACGCACCGCAGGAACTGGGAACGATTTTAGCTTTAGAAACTCCTTTTAGAGGAACTCATTTACTCCTCCGTCAGAGTCGGTCTAAACCAGCGCTATAGGAACTGTCCGTGACGGTAGTGTTCTCTGATTGGCCGAACGCACGCAGAACACCAGCGCCTGTTAGCTAAAAAGCTAAACACACAGATTATAGCCTGTATATTTACTCCACAAACTAACTCTACGAACATGTAAAACAGTGATAGATGAAGCTCTTAATCTTTACGCTGAGGAGAAAATCCAACGTGACTCTGAGGAGAACAAGAGAAACATGATTATGTATTTCTGCTCAGCAACACTACATATCAAACACACGCCATACGCTAATAACTCTTCATCACTGTCTACTTTATATGTATAACAGCTCTATCTAATATCGTATTAGACAGATCGCAAGCTAATGAACACGGAGAATGTGAGCGCTGGCGTTCTCAGCGCCGTCAAAATAAACTAAACGCTATTGGCTATTTGAAAAGGAGGAGGAGCCATTCAATATGTCCCGCCTTCTCTTCCTGTTTCAGTGGATATTACATCAACGCATCAAACGCAGCTGCACGTACCAAGGCACTTCAGACTTAAAACTGCGTTTGTTAGTTGCCTCAGTCATAATCAGTCATAATTCACATTCAAATCAGTCATAATTCACATTCAAATCAGTCATAATTCACATTAAAATCAGTCGCCAGGCTTTCAAAGGCAAGCGAGGACGTCGGGACGGTCACGTTTTTAAGTTTCGTTACAAGCTGTTCACACATCGGCAAGTAAAGCATGAAAATGTACATCTTTCATTATTTTAAAGGTTAAAAAGTGTAAAAAAAAAAAAGTTTTGCTTTTTTTTTTGGTAACTGTAATTTTTTCTACTTCTAGTTTTTATAAACTTGTTTTAGTTTATTTTAGTGGATCAAGTTTAACTAAATGGAAATGTTAGGCAATTAGCTCAAATAAAATGTTTCTTTAAATATTTTACTTCAGTTAACGTTTATTTGATTTTGAGAAATTCGAGAGATTTCATAATTTATTTTTATTTGTAATTGTCTTTTTTTTTTACAAATGTTTTTTTTTTTTAAATAAACTGTTTCATTTTTAATTCATTTTAGTGCAACTAAATGAAACATTTTTAGCAATTAGCTCAAATAAAGTTTCTTTTAAAAATATTTTCAGTTAACGTTTATTTGATTGAGTAACAATTTTATTATGGTTTTTGTTTAGTCAACTATAATAACCCCGTTCCTCCTTATTTCTGCCTAATAATATAATGTTTTACCCCTTTCTTTTCTCATCATTGTTCTGTGATGTTGTTCTGTTTCACTGCTGCTTTAATCTTCAGATAGTTGATCATGTAAGAGCAGTTTTTGGCCTCCAGCCGCGTCACATGACCCTGTACACACAGCGGACACCTGTGGCCAGCCGTAAGTTTTCCTCAGAGCGATCCGGACGCCCTGTGCTTTAGCTTTATCAACTCTGGGGGAACATAGACCTGGGCTCACGTCCAGAATCACAGGCCCGTTTCACAGTGGAGAAAACACACCGTTTCTGCTGGTTTACACTGGAGAGACCGGGTTTATCAGCGCGTCACAGTCCACCTCGTGTGTAGCTCGTGTCCTGCGATAGAAACCAGCGCGAGTTTGGGCTTGATGATTGTGAACCTTAAATTAATACGGCATTAAAATATTAGTTATGAAGCAAGAATGATAAAATAGCATGCTTTGTATATGTATATTGCATATGTATTTTATATATACACAGTTTCTGCGGGTCTTAAAAAGTCTTAAATACACAAATTAGGGTTTAAAAAGGTCTTAAATCAGAGCATAAATTCATAAAGTCATGACATTAAATGTTGCATGCATTGCAAAAGTGAACATCTTCCTTAGTATTGAGTATTTAAATCAATATACATTTGCTTGAGATGCAGATGTAAAATGAAGACTTGGACAAAATTAAGTGAGCTTATAATTCCTCTGCCGGATATTTGCTCGTTTTAATCAAACTTTGATCACTTTTTTTTTTTATATATACAAGTTTCACAGAAAACAAGAGTTTTTGCATGTTAAGGAAATGCATGTTGATTTGCATTGCAAAAAAAGACCCACATATTGAGGAAGAACGCCAGTTTCTCGAACTCTGAAGTGTTTCTAATGCATCTCAGTGTGTTTCTCACTACACTTACATGTAGAGAGCATATATTGGGATGCATTACTTAAAATGTTCTTAAAAAGGTCTTAAATTTACCTTCAAAAAACGTAATTTTCAACAACAAAAAAATGCATTTTCATCTTTTTGTGTGCATTGCATTTCTCTGTAATCGTTGCACTCGTCTCTTTACGACCTGATTTATCAGCGTGTCACAGCGCACTTTATCTGTAGTTTGCCCTGCGCTAGAAGCGAGTGCTGGTGTGTGTTTGATTTGTGATGACGTGCATGTGAACATTGCATAATCAGGTCCACCCGTGCCATGCAGTGACAGCTGTCGAGTTTTAAAAACCTTCACGTTTAACTCAATCAAACCAGGTCTAAACGTGTCGATCATCCGTAATCCAAAAGCCGAGTCTCGTTCCTCCGCCCGTGATCGCATGCGTCGTTGCGCTGACTCTGACATGGACGTATCTGCCCTGTTGTTAGGTGTTAGGCTTGTTGCATCATGGGTAATTAACGGGCTCCATTGACCTACATTGAGTTCAGTCCTCGTGCGTGAACGGGCGAGTGCTCAACAAGTGGCCAGTGTTTCGCTCGAGCTCCTCTCGACTGCTGTTTACCGACTCCTGCGTTTCACTGGAGACTTTCCCTTGGGTCGCTTATTTATCCAGGCACTCGCATAGCTGGCATTCCTTCCCAGCATTCCCTAGAAAGAGGGTTTAGCTGGAGGGAAGAGGTGGAGACCGGCCTCTCTCTCTCTCTCTCTCTACCCCACTCAAGTCTTTCTCCTCAAAATGGCCTCTTGCTTTGAGTTTAACAGTGCTTTTCTTGCATGCACCAGTCTAATGCATGAGTGTGTTAACTGGTATTAACGCCCAGATTTCTCTGCTTTTTGTTCTTAATTTTCTGGATGTTTCAGTTTAGTGCAACTCTAACTCTTCAATGCAGCAAAACACTTGCATTTCTGTCATTTTCAGCCATTTATGTCTGAAAGTAGCCTATAAAACCTTGCATTTCAACATATTTCAAAACTTGCTTTTCTCCAGTGAATATCTCCAGTTATTATAACCTGTCGTAAAGCGTTCATGACGTGCAATGGTCAGAAACGCTTTATGAAAGGTTATAAAGCACATTTCATTCATAGTGTTTCGAGTACATGCGGTGTGGTTTGTTGGATGAGTGTATATGACCTCTAGTGCAAACAGTGTGTTAGATTGCGCTCGCATACAAACATCTGTCAATTTTGATTCAGAACATTATGAAGTGTTCATGACGACTGCAACCGCAAAAAAAAAGGCATTGCATTTATAATTTATTGGTATGTTCCTGTTGGTAATGCAGTGGTTTAAAATAAATACTGTAAAATAATATTTATGCTGAAGCAATAATGATAAAATGACATGCTTTTGTTTAAATCATCATGTTTGTATCATTCATATATATATTTCAACTAAAAATTGCAATGCAAAATATATAATTATATAATATATAGCTTTTTGCATACATTTATATTTCATTACTGTACTCCTGTTGGTAATAGTGATTTTTAATAATATTTGTTAAGCAAGAATGATCAAATGACTTATTTTTGTTTAAATCGTCATGTTCATTTGCATCAATCATATATATTTTAAACCAAAAAAATTGTAATGCAATATGCAAACAAACATGACGATAAAATATAAATGCAATTAAAAAAGAATGCAAAAAAGCGACCTTATATTATGATATATATTCAATTCAATTTATTTGTGTAATGCTTTTCATGCTACATATCGTTTCAAAGCAGCTTTACAGAAAATGCATGAGTCCATATTACAATATACAGTGATCTTATATCAGACGGAACTGTCTAAGTTATGCATTTCAGAAATGTACAAATACAAAATCACAGTTAGCGAAAAATCTATTAATTTAAACAATGTAGTAATTTAATGCAGATATAATGAGCTCATTGAAGTAATGAATACTTGTTTGTTTACAAACGATTATGACATTTAGAAAAATGTAGCATTGGTGCATGTTGATTCAGAGTTTAAATAAAAAAAAATATATATAAAAATATAGCTTTTGCTTTTAATTTATTTTTTGAATTGCATATTTCATTGCTATACTTCTGTTAGTAATTTTAATTGAATAATGTTAAATGTTTGTATTTTGCATTTATCAATCACATATATTTAAACAAATTGTAATCCAATTCACAAAAAAAATTTATAATATTATAACACGTATAATAGTTTTTTTGCATTTATTTACTTTTGAATAGCATATTTCATTGCTTTCCTCCTGTTGGTAATACAGTGACTGTAAATTAATGAAAAACTCATGCTTTTGTTTAAATCATCATGTTTGCATTTATCAATCATATATATATATATATATATATTGTAGCAAAAATTGTAATCCAATGCGCACACAAAAATTATAATTAATATATAATATAGCTTTTTTGCATTCATTTATTTTTGAATGCCACTTATATTTCATTGCTTGACTCCAGTTGTAAAATAATGAACTCTTTAACAGATGTGTGTGTGTTTCTCTGATGTCTTGTAGATCGCTAAGATGAGTGTGTGTGTTTCTCTGATGTCTTGTAGATCGCTAAGATGAGTGGAGAGCAGATTCCACATCTGAATAACTCGTCCCCAGTCGTCGACGCTTCGCTCTATGGCTACGGCGGCCAGAAACGCTCTCTGGACGAAGGAGGTAAAAAGCCTTGCAATGCTTGACCAGAATACACTGATCTGAGATCTGAACAGTTTCAGCCGGTCGTGCCGGTGATGATCGGCGGACTGTAATGGGACACACGTAGAATAACTCTGAAATCAATGCAGGACTTTATGAAGCTTTGCCCTTTGACAGTGTTTTTCCGCACGAGGCATTGATCGCTGCTTCTGTTCTTGAACTGCTTGCGAAAGAGGTACAAACAGCGAGTGTGAGGTCTTTCAGGAAGTGAAACCTGTTTCTGTGGGTTGCAGATTTGTGTCGAGCGCTGGAGGCGTTAAAAGCACAACAAACAATAAAAACAATGAGTCGACCGAACGCTCCTGCCATTGAATGCATGAGGCTTAAATACTACACCAAGTGTGTGTTTCATTATTTAAATACTCTTGGCTGTTACTCAACTTTTACTTGGGTAACACTGTTACAGTGTCCTTGTTACATATGTTACATGTACTAACCATAGTAATACCAGTAAACTATGCATAATTACATGCAACTAACCCTCAACCAAACCCTAATCCCACCCTAACCCTATAGTATTGCTTATTATTACTCAGGACTTAAATATATAATTACACTGTAACAACGACACCTTGCAATAAAGTAGCCCTTATATATATAATGCATGGTTACACTTTATTTTAAGGTGTCATTGTTACAGTGTAATTATATATTTAAGTACTGAGTAATATTAAGCAACTACATGTACTTACTATAGGGTTAGGGTAGGATTAGGGTTTGGTTGAGGGTTAGTTGCATGTGATTATGCATAAGTTACTGTTATTACTATGGTTGGTACATGTAACATAATAACAAGGACACTGTAAAATAAAGTGTTACCAAGTGTTTTAATGCACTGAATGATCTCATGAATAATAGTAAGTAACCACAGTTATAATACATTATACATAACCTTTATCTATGCATTGAACGCATCTAAACCCTCTGGTGCTGTACGGTAATTTTTGAGCTGAAAATTTGACTTTTTTAATTTTATTTATTTTATTCTTTTTATTTTTATTTCATCGGAATGGTACGAAACTTGGGTTTTGCAAGATGCACTTGCTGTGTTAACACAAAAAAAAAAAAAAAAAATCATGTATATGATTCGAAAAGGTCAATAATGAGCGCATTGAAAATGACCTGGAAATGAGTTTCCTCTAGTGGAAGCGTTTGGTACTGCGGCCGAACACAATCTCACTCAAAGCTCATTTTATGAGATTTCAACCTCAAATTTGGAGTACAGCTTATTTAGATTTATGGCTTTGATTTTTCTCACATATTAAGATTAAACGTGTTTTGAAATATTTATTTCATATAAAAATTGAAAATTGTGTTTTTGCGCATTTTTCATAACAAAAAACATTTTATACATTTTTTTTCAAGTTCTTTTCAGAAGCGTCTCACACGAGTGTGTTCCCGAACACCATCATCCGAACGCAAGAGAACATGACAGCGCTTATTGTGTTTCGTCTGACGCTCTGAGACACAACTCATGTTCTCTTGAACACATAGAAACGCTGCTTTATTCGCCAATGTTTTATGCGATATTCCAAAGTTAAATTCACAGCTTTGGATGGAAACGGAGCTAATGGAAGGAATTATGCTAGTGTAGTTGATGCATTACTTGATAAAATGTCCTTGGGTTTGGAGTCACTTTTGGCAGAGATGATATTCTGTGTATTTATCAGTAATTAATACTAATGCACTTTCTTTTTTCTTCCTCTAAGTGGCGAACCAGCTCGGTGCAATGGTACATGGTACAAGGTGAGCGCTTTTATTCATTAAAACTGTTCTACAATAATCTCAGGTTGATATTTACAGTATATATGTGTGTTGTTTGTTTAGGGCTATAATAACAGAAGACTACAAAGTGCCTGATAAGATGGTTGGATTCAGTAAGTACTGGAGATCTGAGTTAAATGTGTTTCTGATAGATAATCTTCATATTTGGGCTTTATAATCAAATGGGTTTGCAGAAGTCTAATGCAGCTTCTCTATGACCAAATGTTGCCCTTTTATTTCATTGTTTGTGGATGAATCATTTAAAAAACAAAACAAAAAAACATTTGTGACAGATTTTTGTATTGACCAACTTCATTGACCATTTTTTTAAAGTAATAAATTTCAGCTGTTGTTTGTCACTTGCTTCTGTCTTCTGTAGATGTTCTCTATATACATGTGCTTTGACCATTGAGAAGCGTGTGTCCGTCATCTTCTGTCAGAAATGTGTTAGTCCTAACAGAAGTTGAGCTGTGTGTCTTTATTGTGTGTCAGTAATCGGACGGGGTGGAGAACAGATCACGAGAATCCAGCTGGAGTCAAACTGCAAGATCCAGATCGCGGCCGGTACGCTTTACTCTGAGTCCAGCTCTTCAGATTCAGTGTTTTGTGTCTCTTTTTAATATATATTCATGTTTATTTTATTTTTAATTGTTTGTAATTTTTATTATTATTGTCATTATTATTTACTCTTAATTTATTAATTCATTTCAGTTTTTTGGTTGTGCTTTTGTCTTTTTTTTTTTAGGTTTAATTTATTTTTATTTCAGTTTTAGATTGCTTGTTTATTTTCCAGTTAATTATTTTAGTGCTTCAACTTATTTCAGTTTATTGCCAAGGCAACATTTCCAATTTTCATTTCAGTTTAAGTTTTTCAACTAATATTTATATTTGACTTTATTTCAGCTTTATTACAATTAAAAAATTGTTTTATACTTTTAGTTTTCGTTGACGAAACAATCTCTGAAGCTTTAAAGCGCTAGTGCAACTTTAGTCATGTAGAGCAGAAATTGTAATGTAAAATAAACATTTGATGTCTATTTCCAGTGAAACAATTCTAATTTTAATTTAGTTTGTTTTTCAACTAATATTTATATTTAATTGAAATATAAAATGTGCTTTTCTCATTTCATTAGTTTTTTAAACCAAACATTGCTATTGCATTTGATGGCCACGAGAATCTGAGCTAAACCAGTGTGTGACCCTGGTGCCGAAGCGCTGGCCAGTTTGCCCTCAGTTTGTGCTGTGATTTTAGTTTATGATTATGATTATGTGTGTGTGTTCTCTCCCACAGACAGTGGAGGGATGATGGACAGGCCTTGCACCCTAACTGGGACCCCAGAGAGCATCGAGTAAGAGTTCACTGCCCTTAAAGTCACCTTTATTTATACAATACAGATTGTTTCAAAGATAACAGGAAAATAATGCAACCAAGCTTACACACACACTTCTGTTCAGCTAGGCCTCAAACACTGCTTGATTTCCATTCACAAGCTCGATTCTGATCTCGATTAGATTCAGTGTTGAAAATATATCCGGTACAGTTACGAAAAAAAAGTGCAGGTTAAAATTAACAACTGGTTTGTATACAAACACTGAAATTGCACTTAAGGCAGTTTTTATAATAAATATTTAATGATTTAATTATGTTTCTACTCCAATTCGTCATAACTTAAATATATTTAGGGATGCATGATATATCGGCCACCATATCGGTATCGGCCGATATTAATTTTTAATGAACGTTATCGGTCTGATGAGAAAATTTGGCCGAAATATTAAAGCCGATAAATAATGTATTATTTCCTTCAGCTGAGACACTTCAGATGTGCACTGTTCAACATGATGGTTTTGAATTGCTTGAAATATGATTGAAATCACTTCAAAAAAGGAAAATACAGTTAAACAAGTCTGCAATATCGGCGACATAAACTTATAAAGCGAACATCATTATAATTGTGTGTTTGGGACATGGATGTTTAATGGTGAGACTTTTGTTTTTGTAACCAGGCTCTCAAAAATTATATAAGAATTTAGATTTATCGGCCGATATATCGGTTATCGGCTTTCAAATATAAATAATTATCAGTATCGGCCAATTTTTATATCGTTGCATTCCTAAAATACATGCTTGAATAAATCTATCATGAAAAACAGGTAAAGTTAAAAATATGAATATTTTAATATTAATAATAATAATATTTTATATTTATGAAAATGCTTATTTTTCTAGCTAACTATAGAGTCTCGAATGGCTTTTCTGAGGTAAATGTGAGTTGATAATGTTCTCAAGCTGTTTTATTGACTTCTTTCCGCGGTTTGAAACACTGATTGATCGATTACATTAAACATGATTAATTCCAGTAAGTTGTTCTGTATCTTCCAACATTCCTTCTGATGTTCATTTATTGTTTATTTGCTGCTGTAACGTGTAGTAAAGAGGAGATGAGATGATCGGTTCACGTGCTTGTGTTTGTTTGCTTGCTTGGTTTTATTGTATTTATGATATTTGTATTTTTGTAGTTGAGTTTTTGCCATGATAATAGGCTTAGATGTAGTAACTCTATCTGTCATTGGTCAGGCAAGCGAAGAGGTTGTTGGGGCAGATCGTGGACCGGTGTCGGAACGGGCCGGGCTTCCACAGTCAGATGGACGGGAACAGCGCCGTCCAGGAGATCCTGATCCCGGCCAGTAAAGTCGGCCTGGTCATCGGGAAAGGAGGCGACACCATCAAACAACTTCAGGTTGGGTGGAAATGATGCCATGGTTCAGATTACACGATTTAGGCCCGATCCGTTTGATGTGGGGATTCGTAAACGACAACGGGTGTCGGGACCAAAGATTCGATCGTTTCGTCTCGTATAGTGTGTTTCCAGCACTCAATCCGTGTCAGGCGTCCCACGACTCTTTAACCCTCTGATCCGTGATGTCCACTACACTTTAAAAGCTTTTTTTAACAAGTTATTACCCATAATTCCATATCCATTTCCTCTTGTTTTATTTTTGTATTCAATGACAACATAAAATCAAAATGGCTTAAAGTGGTGATGCATTCACTACTTTTTTCTATTGCAATACAGAGATGTGTAGCTCACTCAAAATACATAATTATCTTAATTTTATAAAATATCTTAATTTTCTATTTTAAAAAAAACATTAAATAAATATTCTTTGTGCATTTATTTTTAAAAACATTTTTATATTTTTATTTTATTTTATAAACAAGCTATGTAAGATCACACAATATAATTTTGAGGAGAAAAATGCTTAATCTTTTTAGTTTTTAAAGTCTTATTTTTAGTTCTTTATTTATTAAAATTAATCTAAATAAATACATATACTTTTAAATAAATAAAAATTCCCTTCCAGATTTAATAAGCCATGTATCAGATGCTTTACCAATAGTAAAAAAAAAAAATTAACTATTCTTTCTTTTCTATTAAATGAAAAAATGTTCCCTACATTTTGTTATTCCTTTTTTTTTTCTTTTTTTTTTTCAACTCTGATTTAATAGTTAAATTAAATGTTAGTAATCAAAAAGCATGTCTAAAATATTTCATTGAAATCTATTTTATTTGTTTCGGTTTTATTTTGTTAATCTTTATTTTTCCCAAATTATGTTTTCTGTTTGAATTTTTCTAGATTCCATTTTACTGGTTATGCTCCTGAAGTTCAACATGTACAGGAACATTTTCCCCCATGAGTTTTGTATTATACATTTATATCAAATGATGTAATTAAGCAATTAAATGAAATGCATGTATTTTGTGTGCCCACAGGAGAGGACAGGAGTGAAGATGATCATGATTCAGGACGACCCGATGCCCACTGGATCAGACAAACCTTTGAGAATCACTGGAGACCCTTATAAAGTTCAGGTGCGTCTCTTTAATAACATTAAGGCCTCGATATATCAGGCCAAAACGAAGTGCGTTCGAAGTTCTTGAAAAGTTTCTAAAACCTTCAACTACCATTGGTCGGTGGTGGTGGTGATGATGCAATAGGTGGGTGTGGCTATGAGGCTCCGCCTTCTTTGATTAGGAAATCTACTTCTTTTCAATCCGTCGAAGTCAGACGTATGGGATTAAATTGTCCGGCCAAAAAGTATTTCAGGCACTGATAATAATAATAAAAAAATAAAAAAATGTCCAACGTATACATTCGGATCATTTTTAAAATACTTAAAAAAAAAAGAAAAAGAAAAAAAAAGCTTGAATCAAAACTACACATTTAAAAATATATTGTACAGAACTGAAACACGAATTAAATTGTTTTCCTTGAATATATTACTATATTAATATATTCGTGTTGTGCTCTGACATTTTCTGCTCATATTTTCATTTCTTGGACACATACTCTTGTTTCAATATATTTTTACATGAATTTTTTGTAGAGATGCACGATATCGGTATCGGCCGATATATGTACATTTTTAATGTTGTTATCTTTGATATCTTAAAGCTGATAAATAATGTATTTCCTTCGGTTTAGACACTTCAGATGTGCACTGTTCATCATGATGGTTATGAATTGCTTGAAATATGATTGGAATCATTTCAGAAAAGGAAAATAATTGTAAAATTTACTCTGGTTCAAACTAGGTTACTGTATATGTGTGATTTATGTAGATTTATGTATTTATTACATGGATTTTAATGGTTAGACTTTTGTTTTTGTAATCAGGCTCTCAAAAAGCATCTAAACATTTTGATTCAGATTTATCGGGCAAAATATCGGTTATCGGTTTCAAATAGAGTTATCGGCATCGGCCAAAACATCGGTTATCGGTATCGGACAAAATGTCGGTTATCGGTTTCAAATAGAGTTATCGGTACCGGACAAAATATCGGGTATCGGTTTCAAATAGAGTTATCGGTATCGGACAAAATATCGGTTATCGGTTTCAAATAGTTATCGGTATCGGCCAAAATGTTGATATCGGCGCATCATCAGGATGTTCGCTGCAAAGGCATTTCGAACTTATTTTAACCCCTAAATGAAGAATGAAAGAGTATATCGGGGTCTTTACAGTCACAGATCCACAGTCATGTTGAGTGACGTCTGACTCTGCGTGTGTTTTGTACAGCAAGCGCGGGAGCTGGTCGTTGAGATCATCAGGGAAAAGGATCAGGGAGATTTCAGGAGCGGCCGCAGTGACTTCGGATCCAGGCTGGGAAGCAGCATCGATGTAAGACGTGTTCAGCTCCTGAGATCAAACTCTGCAAAAAATGCTTTTCTTCCTATTTTTATCTTGTTTCCAGTACATATATCTAAAGATTCTTAAATCAAGATGCATTTACTAGACAAGTCTTGTTAACTGATTAAAAAAGATAAAACAAGCAAAATGATCTGTCAATTATCTAGTAAATGCTTCTTGATTTAAGAATTTGATATCTGGACTGGAAACAAGACAAAAATACTGAGTAAGAAAAGCATTTTTTGCAGTTAAGACATTTTAAGCTTGAGAATAAGCCAGAAATAATTCATTATTAGGTGTTGCACACACAGGTTGCAGTGCCCAGGTTTGCCGTTGGAATCGTCATTGGCAGAAACGGGGAGATGATCAAGAAGATTCAGAACGATGCGGGTGTCAGGATCCAGTTTAAGCCAGGTCAGTGTTCACAAACATTTCATTTAAAGAGGACCTATTAGGGGTTTTTTATGGTTCATCTTTCTTTAGTGTGTAATGTTGTTGTTTGAGCATTAAAAAAAAGCTCTTAGTTCTTCTCTATATCAGTGTCAGTGTTTCTGAACTCCTGAAACGCCTCCATTGTAGTCTTGAGTTTCTTCCGGGAACGAACACGTCACAATATTCCTCATTTAAATAATTCATACGCAGAATAAAGGAGCGGGACCTGGTTGAGTTAGTAGTGTGTTGAAACTGGTGGTTATGGAAAGGGGCGGGACATTTCCCAAACACACTCAAAGCGCTCGACCAATCACAACACACTGGTCCAGCCGACCAATCAGAGCACAGTGTGCTTTTCAGAAGGAGGGGCTTCATAGAGACAGGAAGTAAACAGAGCGTTACTGACAGACTGGGAAGATAGGAGCCGCAACAATGGAGAATGAGGAAAATAATCAACATTCAAGCAGGAAAACCTGCTCTAGGAGAGGCATAATATGGCCTCTTTAATCTTCCTTTTGGATGTTTCCAACATTAGCATACATGAAATATGCTTATCGGTATAAAGTCTGGTTCATATTGCATCTTATTCTGTCCATATAGACAGAACAAAAGAACTAGCGAAACTTTCACTACTCCAGCAAATGCTGAGGTATCTTGGTTGAGGAGTGTTTTACCTTGAAATGGATTTGTTACACGTTTTACAACACAAGATCCAAAGCAGATTTACGAAGAATAGAACAGTGCGAGATCTATTATGAGATTTAAATGTTGATCAGTTTTGTTCTATTAATTTGTTTAAATATCGGTCGGTTTTGTTCTATTGAGAGATTTAAATATCAGTTGGTTTTGTTCTATTAATTTAAATATCGCTTGGTTTTGTTCTATTAAGAGATTTAAATATCGGTGTCTTTGTTCTATTAATTAAAATACCGGTTGGTTTTGCTTTATTAATTAGTTTAAATATCGGTCTGTTTCGTTCTACTAATTCATTCAAATATCGGTCAGTTTGTTCTATTAATTAATTTAAATATCAGTCGGTTTTGTTCTATTAATTCATTTAAATATCGGTTAGTTTTGTGCTATTAAGAGATTTAAATATCGGTTGGTTTTGTGCTACTAAGAGATTTAAATATCGGTTGGTTTTGTTTTATTTAAATATCAGTCTGTTTCGTTCTACTAATTAATTCAAATATCGGTCAGTTTGTGCTATTAATTAATTTAAATATCTGTCTCTTTGTTCTATTAATTAATTTAAATATCGGTCTCTTTGTTCTATTAATTAATTTAAATATCGGTCTCTTTGTTCTATTAATTAATTTAAATATCGGTCTGTTTGGTTCTATTAATTCATTTAAATTTCGGTCTGTTTGAATTTCAAGACTAAGGGCCTGTTTACTTCAAGAACGATAACTATTACTAAATCTATTATAATAGAGAAGTCCAAAGATCCAAAGCAGATTTAAAAAGAATAGAAAAATCTGTAAGATCATTTAAAAGGGAACATGCAAATGCAACTGAGTTTGTGGATCAATATGCAGTTTTACAGCTTTTTTTCCATTCTTACCATTACTTTCACACATCCTGTCTCATGAATAGCAGTTTTATTATAGTTGTATTCATATTTTGAATAATTTTAGTTTAGGATTTTCAACTAATATTTATATTTTACATTAATTTCAGTTAACACAATGTTTAACAGCTTCAGTTTTAGTGACTGTATCTCCTCCTGTGTGGTTTACCTGTCTCTGTTTGGGGATGTTGGTTAGGGCATGTTGGGACACACTTGATCACGCAAATCTCTTAAGACCCGTGGAGGCCCAGCAGGGATCATTGAAGCGTTAAGAAGTTTACAAGGATTAATATACTGTTCTCTCACATGTGTTTACACTGTTTACAATCCAATGAATATTCACATGCAGCTGAGCAATTCATTTGAGAATGCCTGTTGAATTCATTCAGGTACTGAATTGTTATTTAAATGTGTTTCAGATGATGGGATCAGTCCTGACCGGATCGCACAGGTCATGGGTCAGCCTGACCGATGTCAACACGCCGTTCACCTCATCAATGATCTGGTCCAAACAGCACAGGTACATCCAGATCTTCAGGAATTATAGCCCGTTTGTTGTACTTCATCATGATTCTAGTCAATCAGCTTTATTTCTATAGCGCATTATACAATCCAGACTGTTTCAAAGCAGTAATAAACAGGAAAATAACAGAATCAATGCAAACTTCGTCAAATATGAGCTCTTAATTCAGTTCTAGACTCAAGTGCAAGTATCTCTCAATCCCAGAGTGTTTTTAATTAAGTTTTAGACTCTGGTTAAGTTAGTCAGTATAGAGTTATTTTTAGATTTTAGTTAGGGCTGGCCACTAATAGTCGACTAGAAGAGGTTCGGTCCACCAACATTTTGTTAGTCGCAGAAAAAAACACACAGGCTGTGATGAACAGATTGTTAAATACTTTCCTCACAGACATGAGAAATATATCTATAGAAAGTTTAACATGTCTACTTTTTAAATTAACCCATTCAAATGGAAAATAAATATTCACAGATTATGTAATCAGTCTAATCAGCCCTACTTTTAGTTCATGTCCACATGACCAGTTCTGGATGTTTTGTGTGGCTCGTGTTTTACTTGGTTTCTCCTCTGTTTGTCGCTCAGGAGCGTGATGGTTTTGGAGGTCCGGTTGGACCCAGAGGTCGTGGCAGAGGTCGTGGTGATTGGAACATGGGAACTCCTGGAGGCTTGCAGGAGGTCACCTACACAATACCGGCGGATAAGTGTGGACTTGTGATCGGGAAAGGTTAGAACCAGACCATGTGCTGATATATTATACAGTTTTACAATATGTAAGGGATAATCCATAGCTAGCTGTGAACGAAGTGGAGGCAAAGAACCACCGTTTAAATGGTTTAATGCACAGCTAGCCATGGGTTATCCCACTTATACCATGGTCAATTGCCAGCATTGACAAGTTAAAGCTGTTATTGATGTTTGCAGTGGGAGGTGTGTGTGAATTACCTGCGTACGGCTAAAAATGTAAATATCGGTTGGTTTTGTTCTAATTAATTTAAATATTTAAATTCTATTAAGATATTTAAATGTCACAAACAATTGATCATATCAAGCACAGCAGTGTTCGTGTACCACAGTGCCAAGCTTCAAGAGTAAAGGCCCGTTCACTTCAAGGACAATAACTATAACTACATCTATTATAATAGAGAAGTCCGCCCCACAACTATGATAACGAGGAACAATATCGTTAGAATCAGTTTCAGAACGATTGTTTTCAGCTGATGATGAACAATAAAAACATTGACAGCCAATCAGAATCCACTCACCTCTAAAGCCCTTGAGCATTTAAAGCGACAGACAACAAAACTAGGAAGCATTGGTTGTAAAGTTGTCTTGTAATTGCATTGTAATGAGAGTACTGAATAACACGTATCATTTAGAAAACATAGTGGAATAAATTGAGTCGGTGAAAATTATACTTTCCTCAAAACTAATCCTGTCAGATGCACGTTTGTCAGAAACATCACTTTGTATACAATGACCCTTATAAGTGCTCACTCTGTAGGGACCCTTTAAGCTCTTTATTAGACTACTGTGGTGTAAAACATCTACTAGGTGGTCTTAAAACTGTGCCATTCATCCGATGAGTGACGTTCTGGTCACTGGCGAATGAATGGTTCACCACTTCTTGGGTCGGTTTTGTTCTATTACGAAATTTAAATGTTAAAAAACTAATAAAAATGACAAAAAATACTAAAAATTTTAACTAAAATTTAAAATGAAAACCCAAAAATATAAAAGTGAAGTCTAATTGAAAATATCAACAAACCATAATAGTATTGCAGTGATACTAAAACAGGAACTGTTGGATTGTGGGTATTTATTCTTGATTTAATGTAGTAATATTTCAGTATTTCATAGTTTTTAAGTTTTGTTTTGAATTTAGCAATTCAGTGTTATCTCAGTTCTTTTAATCTACATTAGAGATTGTCAGAATCACTAATGGATTATTAATGCGATCCCTTTGGGTGTGGTTATTATATGCAGGTCATTTTAATGTGTAATTTATCTGTCCACGTTTGTCATCAAATCTCCTCGAGATGAAGCGTTGTCTCGTTCCTTTAGATGCATTTTATCATGAACGTCAATGAACCTCAATGCAAAATCATGAAAAGGTCATTTGCTGCCATCTAATGCATTAATTATGTGATTTGCGTTTCTCACACCCACCTCTGACCTCACTGTTGATCAGCTTTGTTAGACTCTCTCTTCGGTGTGTGTCGAAGACCACCAGCAGTTTAACCAGTCCTCTCAGTCCATGAACTCCACGCTCGGCTCTTTATCTGAGCTCATAATGGCTTCATTAATGCAGAAGTTAAATTTGTTTGACAAAAGCTTAATGTCCCGTCTCAGTCCATCGGAGGCAAAGAGAGGAGGAGTGTTTCTGATGGGCGTTTTCAGCCGGGGTCAGCCGGGGTCACGGCGCATAGATGCGTCTCCCACTAGTGAACAAATGTTCAGACATCACTGTGTTTCCCTTTACCAGGCTTTTCTGTGTTCGTACACAATCCCGAGGCCCCTCGTGTTCCCTCGGGCAGATGATTTAAAGAGGCTTCGTGTTGCTCGACTTATTTTTGTATTTTTATTTTATTTTTGTGAAAAATTGTGAAATAAATGTTAGATTAATTTCACAATTTTGACTAAATTAGTTTAAAAAAAAAGTGCAAATAAATTACATGAGAATTATTTAAATTCTATCTGCATCATCTTCACGCAGACCAGTGTTATTATATTTAAAAAATATATATATTTCAATAGTTTTTAATGTTTGGTTTTCATGTTAATTTTAGTTAAATTTTTTGTAATTTCGTTATGTGCTTTTGTCATTGTTTTAGTCTTTTTCTTAATATTGCCATTTAGTTTTATTTCATTTTTTAAAATAAAAAACTAAAAACTAAACTAAAAAACATAGAATAATTAATTCTCAGGGTTAATTATTTTAGTGCTTTAACTTTAAATTTATTTCAGTTTATTGCAAATGCAACATTTCTAATTTTCTAATTATATTTTAGCTTTATATCAATTAACAAATGTTTTTAATATATTATAATATATATATTAACCCTGGCTCTATGCAGGGAATACGTTTTTATGCAGTCAACAAATGCACATTTCAGAAGATCTGAATCCTCCAATGTTTGCAAGAAAATTAAATATTTATTTATATTCAAAGACTTTTTTTTAAAGTCCCCCTGTAGTCAATTTTATCCCTTAAAACTCATCTTTGATCACCAAAATGACATATTTAAATGTTTTTTCCTTGGAAAAAAAATCTCTTCCTGTCTTAAAATATCTTGAATGTAACCCGACACCCTCGCCTCATTTAGTATGCACGGTGCTATGAATATGCAAATGAGCCCCGCCTCCACACACTCACTCAGCTCAGAGATCCACTGGTTGACGATCACACGTTGATCTGATTGGTTACAAGGTAGTTTGTGACGTCAGAAACACCAGCGATTTCAAAGCGTGTGTTTGAGACTGTCTCAAAAGTTGAGTTTCACCACAGAGGGACTTTAAAATAAATAAGTCACAGAAAACTTTCTGCTAACTTTCTGATGTTAAAGATCAGCTGATATTTCCATCTCATCCCGGTTATTCAAGCTTTAAGCGGGACGTATTGCGCTGGACACACAGGAGCATTGAGTCAGAAACACTGTGGTCTTCTCCTGAAGGTCGTGCTCATGAGTGTGTGTGTGTGTGTGTGTGTTCTGCTCAGGTGGAGAGACCATCAAGAACATCAACCAGCAGTCCGGCGCTCATGTGGAGCTGCAGAGAAACCCTCCTCCCAACACCGATCCCAACGTCAGGATCTTCTCCATCCGTGGATCTCCTCAGCAGATGGAGATGGCCCGACAGCTGATCGACGAGAAGATCGGGGTGAGCGCTCGCCTAATCCAAGCTTTCTATTGGTGGATGCATTGGGTGTAAAATTCACATTAGCGTTTAAAAGTTTGGGGTCGTGAGAGTTTAAGAGACTAATCGATAATCCAGGTCGGGAATGGGATACTTGTGTCTGATGATGAACAGATGAGTGTGTGTCTGATGATGAACAGATGAGTGTGTGTTCAGTGTGTCATGATGATGATGATGATGATGATGATGAACAGATGAGTGTGTGTCTGATGGTGTTCCTCTTCTTCTTCTCAGGCGTCTGGAATGGGAGGAAACAGCAGCTTTGGACTCAGTCCTTTCACTCAAGGACCAGCGACTCCTCATCAGAAGTGAGTGACTTCCATTCTTTCCTCCATTCCTTTCCTCCTTTCCTTCGCTTCTTTCCTCCTTTCCTTCCTGACTTTCTTTTCTTCCTTTTTTCATTTTTCGCTCTGTTCCTTTTTCTTCCCTTTCTTCCTTTAGTTTTTTTCATGTTCCAAATCCTTCCTTCCTGTTTGTTTCCACCTTTCATTCCTTTCCTTTTCTTTCTCTCCTTCCATCCTTTCTTTCTTCCTCCTTTCCCTCCCTTTTTTCCTTCCTTCCTTCCTTCCTTCCTTCCTTCCTTCCTCTCTTCCTTCCTCTCCGTGGGTGAGTTTATCTGCCCCAGAGCTTCTTCAGTCTCAGGTTATCTTCAGTTGAACAGCAGAACAGAATATCGTTTCCCTCCAGGATCTTGTTTGCTTGTAGTGAGTTCCTCAAAACTAAAGAAACCTCGAGTCTCACACACTGGTGTAGTTCTTCATCAGAAGCGTTCACATGACTCTCCACATCACTTCCGTGTGCAGCAGTGTGTTTCAGACTGTGTGTGTGTGTGTGTGTGTTTAACCTGCGAGGTGTTGTTTTGTTCAGTGGTCCGCAGACGTTCATGACCGGCGGATGGGGAACCACATATCAGACATGGCAACCCCAGAGCCAACAGGATCCCAGTGAGTTTCACATCTCCACAGCTTCCACAGCTTCCTCTCAGGCCGCGTTCACTTCCACAGCAAGTTCTGATCTAGTTTTAGTCACGGTCTTTTGACTTAAATGCCCATTTAGTTTGTCATATTTTAGTAATCTGAATTGTTTTAGTCAAAGAAATATAAGATTTTAATCTCTAAATCTACTGTATATTTATAAATCTAATGGGTTTAGTTCAATATTAATGCATTCATTTCGAATTTCTCTAAAATATCCGAACCCATTATATACTCCCGGAGAAAACATCTATAATCAACCTGTTAATATGAATGATTTTAAAGTTTGAACATGCAATAGAGACACGGGTTTAACATGAAAAATTCAAATGAAACCCAACCACTTCTCCTAAAGTACAACACCATCTTTTTCAATGAATGATATATATGCATTCTTTATTACGACTTGCGTACATCATTCTTTATTATTTCAAGCAGACATTTATTTGGATTAATTAATTGTAATTAATCCTTATTAAAGCTAATAATTGCACAATTACAATTTCAAGGGAATAATCGACAATTATGATTTTTGTCATAATCGTGCAGCCCTAGTTTTAGTCACTCAAAACTGGATTTTATTTAGTTCTCGTCTCGTTTTCGCCTGTAAAAAAAAAAAAAAGTTGACACAAATAATAATAGTAATAATAATAACAAAATTACCAGAGTTCTGAGGACCGTCAGATTAATTTAATTCTGGTCATTTCAGGTCATAATGGATCTCAGACCGGCCAGATGGACTATTCCAAAGCGTGGGAGCAGTATTATAAAAAGCTAGGCAAGTACCTCTGAAACACTTTCACTGTGTCTCTTCTGTGTGAGCATCATCACAGGGACTCGCTTGAGAGGTTTTATTTGCCTGACTAACAGTTTTCCGGCTCCGTCACATTATTTTCTGCCACTTTCGAATGGACTGAAATACTGTTGTTGTTTTGTCATTTACTCTTGATAAAAGACAGCAGATGAGCGTGTGTAGTTGCACACTAAAAGAGGATCCATGATCCATTTACAGTGTTATGAGCTGTAAAAATGCTCTTAAAATGATTAATAAAGAATGTATAATTAAAAAAAGCACATTTCCACTAACCCTAAATTCGGCAACTTGTAGTTCAAAACACGGGTAAAACACCTGTGAAAAAAATCAGTAGGGAAATTCATTCATATTAACATGTTACGTCGGGCCGTATTGTTATGGACTTTTCTGTATTATATTTTACAGTGATTTGATTGGGCCCGTAAATGCTCTTTGCACTTCAATTGTCATTTTCACTCTAACTAGGGTTGCACAATTTGGGGGCGGGAATCAAATCTATATACTGTATTTATCAGAGAAATTGTGATACAAAATGTGATTTAAAAAAAAAAGGTTTATATATCAGTATGGCTTTATTTTTTATTAATAAAAATATAAAAATAGTTAAATAAAACAAAATATGGAATTAATTTAAGTTATTAATATATTTTTTTTATAAATTATAATGTTTTATTTTACATAGAAATATTACAATAGTAAAAAAAAATAATAATAATTACAATATTAATTGTACTGTATTATACCGTATTTACCAGAGAAATTGCGATTGTGGTACAAAATGCTCAATTTGGTGGAAAAAAAGTTATTTATCTCAGTATTTTTTTACTAATAAAAATGGTTAAATTAAACAAAATATGGAATTTTTTATTTAAATTAATTTAAAAAAATTATTAAAGTTGATTTAATTTAAATTATTGAAAAACAAAAACACTTAATTTAAATAAAAATAAATTCCATATTTTGTTTTATTTAACCATTTTTATTAGTAAAAAAAATAAATATATAATAACATTACAACTGTAAAACTACAATAGTAATATTTTTGTCTCAATTTCCTCGTTTCAAGCGTTAAACCATCAGACTCTTATTTTGGCGTAAAACCGCAAGCGTCTCTTTTGCTGATCAGCGCATTTCATTCTAAGTTTATAAGATTATAAAATTCTGCGATGTTTGGCGCATGTTAAAGCAACTCACACTCACCTCAGATGCGGACGAAGCTGATGATGAATCGAGACGCTCTGAGACGCTGGAAACACTGGCGGATCATGAGCTGCTCACATGTAAATCTACACAGTGCTGCGCTTCACTCTCAAACACACAGCGTGTGTGTTCCTCAGAGTAACTGTGTTCTCTGTGCAGGTCAACAGAACCAAGGCCAGAGCAGCGGATCCGACTACAGCAAAGCATGGGAGGAATATTACAAGAAACAGAGTAAGACCACCTGACCTCCGGGGGCTTATTATAACCTTTATTATACATCAGGGTAACGCACATCGAGCCGGTTGTTATCTCAGAATAAACCCCGTCAGGGTGATCAGGATCAGGTCTTCCATCAGCCTGAAGGGGTTTATTCTGAGATAATATACACACACACACACACACTTGAAGGGGTTTATTCTGAGATAATACACACACACACACACACACACACACACACACTTGAAGGGGTTTATTCTGAGATAATACACACACACACACACACACACACACACACTTGAAGGGGTTTATTCTGAGATAATACACACACACACACACACACTCACACTTGAAGGGGTTTATTCTGAGATAATACACACACACACACACACTCACACTTGAAGGGGTTTATTCTGAGATAATACACACACACACACACTCACACTTGAAGGGGTTTATTCTGAGATAATACACACACACACACTTGAAGGGGTTTATTCTGAGATAATACACACACACACACATACTTGAAGGGGTTTATTCTGAGATAACACACACACACACTCACACCTGAAGGGGTTTATTCTGAGATAACACACACACACACACACACACACACACACACCTGAAGGGGTTTATTCTGAGATAACACACACACACACACACACACCTGAAGGGGTTTATTCTGAGATAACACACACACACACACACACACACACACCTGAAGGGGTTTATTCTGAGATAACACACACACACTCTCACACCTGAAGGGGTTTATTCTGAGATAACACACACACACACTCACACCTGAAGGGGTTTATTCTGAGATAACACACACACACTCTCACACCTGAAGGGGTTTATTCTGAGATAACACACACACACTCTCACACCTGAAGGGGTTTATTCTGAGATAACACACACACACACTCACACCTGAAGGGGTTTATTCTGAGATAACACACACACACACACACACCTGAAGGGGTTTATTCTGAGATAACACACACACACTCTCTCTCACACACACACACACACACACACCTGAAGGGGTTTAGGAAAGCGGATCATCAATTAAATATTGTTGATTGAGTATAGCTGGATGTCAGTGTTCTCATCCTTGTGTGTGTGTGTGTGTAGCTCAGGGAGCCGGTCCTGGTTCTCAGCAGAGTTCTCCTCCAGATTACAGCGCCGCCTGGGTGGAGTATTACAGACAGCAGGGGGCGTATTACAACCAGGGACAAACACAGGCTCCCGGCCTCCCGGTAAACACACACACACACTTAAATATAACACACTAGAGATTATCATGAGATGTGGATCAACTTGTACACTTGTACAGTTATCTGAACATTAAAAGAGCCTCTTCTGCTCACCAACGCTGCATTTATTTGATCAAAAATACAGTAAAAATTGTGAAATATTATTATAATGTAAATCATCTGTTTTCTATGTGAATATATAGTAAAGTGTATTTTATATCCTGTGATCAAAGCTGAATTTTCAGGATCATTACTCCAGTCTTCAGTGTCACATGATCCTTCACAAATCATTCTGATATGAGGATTTTCTGGAAACACAATATCATTCAAAAGTTTGGCCTATATGAATTGTTTTCCATTTTATTTTAGAAATCAATACTTTTATTCATCAAGGATGCATTAAACTGATCAAAAGTGACAGTAAAGACATTTATGATGTTACAAAAGATTATATATAAAATAAATGCTGTTCTTTTCAACTTTCTATTCATCAAAGAATCCTGAGGGGGAAAGAAAGTTTTCAACATTTATAATGAATGTTTCTTGATCCTCAAATCCTCATATTAGAGTGATTTGTGAAGGATCATGTGACACTGAAGACTGGAGTAATGATGCTGAAAATTCAGCTTTGATCACAGGAATAAATTACACTTTACTAGATATTCACATAGAAAACAGATGATTTACATTAGAATAATATTTCACAATTTTTACTGTATTTTTGATCATATAAACGCAGCCTTGATGAGCAGAAGAGACTCATTTCAAACACATGACTAAATGTGAATGATTCGGATCTGCTGTCCTCCAGTGAGTGTGTGTGTGACTCTGACTGTGTGTGTGTGTGTGTGTGTGTGTGTGTGTGTGTGTGTGTGTGTGTGTGTGTGTGTGTGTGTGTGTCTCCTCTCGTCCCGCAGGATCATTAAAGCGGACGACTGCGGACCCTTTAGTTGAAGATTTTTGAATCACTGCGAGGAGGAAACAGACCTTTTGTAACAGAGGTTTCTAGATTTGCAACGCCTTGAAGACTTTTACTTTTTTTCTTAGTGAGAAACACTAGCTGTAGAATGACTTATATGATTTAAAAAGAGAACTATTTCTAAATCAGGACATCAAATTGTTACTAAATCCTTGTGTACACACACCATTTATTCGAATGGGCAATTTCCGGGATCCTTTTTGGACCGAGTTTCCGAGTTGGTTTGTTTTCTATTCTTCCTTTTTAATTCGACGATATATATATATTCAGATGTATATCGCCAAAACGAACCCCGGAGTTGCGGCATTTCATTGATCGCGCAATATATAATCTCTTATTTTTCTAGTTCTGTTGCAATAAAATGATCGTGGGCTTAGCAGTCTTGAATACGTTATCGTTTAGTTTTGTCATGCAATGTTTTAAGAATGTGTACAAAATGTTTTTTCTCTTTTTTTTTTTTCTTTTACATAAAGCATTTTAATTCAGTGCGATGAATAAGAACTGTGATGTTTTTGTTACAGAAATATATGCTTTTGTT
>NC_138729.1:52530898-52532035 GCF_965113295.1 Leuciscus leuciscus
TACTGGCACTGTACACACACACGCTATACACACGCTGTACTGGCACTGTACACACACACGCTAATTGTACACACACACGCTGTACTGGCACTGTACACACACACGCTATACACACACGACGCTGTACCTACTGGTGGCACTGTACACACACACACACACACACACTGTACTGGCACTGTATGAGTGTCATACAATATAGGCCTATATACAATATATGATCATTTGTTAAACACATTTTATTCATTGCCCACTTTAAACTTAAATTACTTGTGTTGTAAATAATATCATATTTATACAAAAAAATTGTAACTAGAGAAAGTGAGTGAAATCAAAATAATGTGTGTGTGTGTGTGTGTGTGTGTGTGTGTGTGTGTGTGTGTGGATGGGGGGGTCATTAATAACTAATTAGAGGCTCAGATCCACAGGCTCCTATAAGTGGCCCCGCTCCGGAGGGACCGCATCAGTTCCTCTTCTTTTTCTTCTTCTTGTTGTTGCTCCCCGCACCGGCACACATGGGTTCGGTTCTTCCCGCGGAGGCTCTCGCGCTCAAGGCCCGGTCCCGGTTCCGGTCTCAGCTGTGTGACATCATCACCTCGGACATCCTGCACAGTTTCCTGTACGGGCGATGGAGGAACGCGCTGGGGGAGAACCCGTTCGAGGAGCCGCAGAAGAGCCCGAGGACCGCGTTCACCGCAGAGGTTCTGGCGCAGTCCTTCACTGGAGGTACTTCACTTCAGCAGCATCGATTATTAAACTGTTATGCGTTCAATAATACTATAGTACAAAATCCTGTCGCTTTTTTATTTTATTAAAGCTTCAACCTGACAGACGTCAAACGATATTGCACTCTAAAACAAAATGCTGGGATGTTTCAACACAAATTTTGGTCAAATATGGACAAACTCAACCGTTGGGTTAAAAATGTAATTACAAAAGTTAAAAAAGCTTGTCCATGTTTGATCCAAATTTGGGTTGAAACATCCCAGCATTTTGTAGAGTGTGATGATGAAGTCTCGGCAAACACGGAACGGATAAAAAAAAACGTTCTTTTTAAGTTATTTTTTGTAACCAAAAACTAACATTGCAGCGAGATTTGTTTTTAATAACCGAACGAGAACACAAAACGTCCTCTGATGG
>NC_138729.1:52537235-52539735 GCF_965113295.1 Leuciscus leuciscus
GTGTGTGTGTGTGTGTGTGTGTGTGTGTGTGTGTGTGTGTGTGTGTGTGTGTGTGTGTGTGTGTGTGAGTAATTGTGTGTTCCTGGATGTTAAGCTGATAAAAATCACAGCAATTACAGAGATAAACTCATTATGTTTTCTTAAGCTTTATTGCTTAATTAGTCCGAGTTTAAGAGCTTGAGGAAAGAATGCGATCAGATGCTTATCTGTCGATCACGTGTGCACGGGCGCGCTCTAGTGGTGCATCATGGGATCGCAGCCCACAAATGTGTTTGGGAATTTGTCCAGATGTTAATTTTTGATCTAACATAAAAATATACATTGTAATTAATAGTGAAATAGTGAAATTTTGTTGCCTATTTTTTCGGCCCTGTAGTGGTGCATCATGGGATTGCAGCCCAGACTTGATATCCACTCATAATTTAGACTGTCATAGTGTTTGGGAATTTATTTTTGCCACTTTCATATCATGCTTTATTATTCATGTGGTAAACTATGATCTAACATAAAAATATCTAACACAGCTCGTTAAATAAACACACTGAGTGTGAACATTCAAACCTTCTAACAGCGTGTTTTGTATAAAAACGTGTTTTTGCTGTTGTTGTTTTTATAGTGAAATTGACTTTTCAGTGTCGTTTTGTAGCCTATTTTTTGGGGAAAGTGTTTCACTTTACCAACACACTGCATGGCTAACATTATAATATAGTGAAGAATTTTTTTTTTTCTTTTTTTTTAAAATAGTGTCGTCATTATTCTCCTTTTTTTGCTTTTAAATGAAATTTACTTATTGCCAAATTTAAATAAAAATCAAATTGAATCGAATTCTCTAAAAAAAACATGTTAACCCTGTTAAACCCATGTGTTAAATGAAACAAAGATTATTGGAGAGTTTTATAAGAAAATATCTTTAGTATTTCTACTTCAAATTTTAACTTTTATTTATTTATTTATTTCTATATTTATTTTTTTGCACCATGCATGAATTTTTATTTAATAAAATTTTTTATTAAATGCTTGAAGAAAAGAAACAGAAAAAAACCCCACATTAACAACATGGTCTTCATTCTCCTCCACAGAAGACGCACACGTATGTGATCCTGCATCTTCCTCACTGCCCTCCTCTTCCTCTTCGTCAGCTGTGAGTCGCATGCGTTGCGTCATCTGTCACCGCGGCTTCAACTCGCGCAGCAACTTGCGCTCGCACATGCGCATTCACACCCTGGACAAACCCTTCGTCTGCCGCTTCTGCAACCGGCGCTTCAGCCAATCATCGACGCTCCGGAATCACGTGCGCCTCCACACGGGCGAGCGTCCGTACAAGTGTCACGTGTGCCAGAGTGCGTACTCACAGCTAGCCGGACTCCGCGCGCACCAGAAGAGCGCGAGACACCGACCAAACGGCGGGAACTCTGAGGCCGGACAACCATCGTCACCTCCGGTGCAAATACCAACAGTTTCCCATCATTCACTTCTCCACCACATCCCTACAATGGTGCTCTGAGAGACAGACACAGCAGAGTCCGAGTAAATGCACTTTAACCTTCCCGTCTCTCTCTTGAAGTGACTGCAGTTCATCGACTGGCCACTAGAGGCCGGCTGCAGAAGAGAGTCAGTCCCATAGACCTCCATGTTAAAATGCCCAACTTTACAGCAGAAAAAAACATGTTTACAGCCTGGTACAAAAAGTGGTTTTGGTCTATATAGTTAATCTTGCCCTTCATCACGACTGTGAGGGGCGTGATTTTTTAAATAAATCATCCGTTTAAATTATATTAAGCCTTAAAGTTCTGCATAATTAAGGGCGTGGCCACTTGAGTGACAGGTGGATTGTCGCTGATGTCACTGCTAGCCGTTTGTCTGCTGTCTGTTAGCGTCACGTCACTTCAGCTAATCCGCCTTTTTGACCATTTTCATTTATCCGGGAGTGACGCGCAACCAAGATGGCGACGGCCGGCTCCGCCCACTTTAGGGCTCCGCCCACTTTGGGCTTCAAAAATGCTCTTCAGAAACACTACGAGTCTGGAGAGTTTGTTATTCTCACTGCCAAAACTCTAGAAAATGGTTCTTGACTCAATTTTAAAGGGGCTATATGTAAGACTTTTTGTGTATTAATCACTTTTATTGCCAATGTATGAACAGCTTGTAACGACACTTAAAAAACGACTCGACTTCCTGAAAGCCTGTCCACTGATTTATATGTGAAGGACTCGGGAATGTTTTTGGCGGGAAAATCTCAGATGTGTGTTTTCCACCGAGAGCATCTCTTCTGTTCACTGACACATGACACTAATGCTTATACAATGTTCAGGATAATGCTGAAAGAGCCGTTCTGGACTGTAGTGTCAATGTGTCGTGCAAAGAAAAGAGATTCATTCAAACTACAGTCTCACAGAGTCAGATCTATATAGTCTATAGTCTCAGATATACTTTATAATCAAACTATCATAACAGTGTGATTTTAATGAGCTCATCTGTCGAGAACATCTCCACATCTCTA
>NC_138729.1:52544735-52607331 GCF_965113295.1 Leuciscus leuciscus
AACATTAAAAATCTTCCAGATCCCAAACTTTTGAACAGCAGTGTATACACACACAGATATATTACACACTAAAGGAGAAGGAAAACGTTAAAAAGCATCATATTTAATAACGTGTGTGTGTGTTTGCTCGTGCAGTTCTTCAGCACACTGGAGCAGTGTGTGATGGTGGGTCAGTGTGTCAATCAGGTGGACATCAGTGAACATCACAGCGGCATTCTGGGACTGACGGCAGAAAGAGTCATGAGACAGATGCCTCCTGAACAGGTGTGTGTGAGTGTGAGTGTGTGTGTGTGTGTGTGTGTGTGTGTGTGTGTGTGTGTGTGTGTGTGTGAGAGAGAGAGAGTGTGAGTGTGAGAGTATTAAAGAGAGAGAGAGTGTGTATGTGAGAGTATTTAAGAGTGTGTGTGTGAGAGAGTATGTGAGAGAGAGAGTATGTGAGAGAGAGAGTATGTGAGAGAGAGAGTATGTGAGAGAGAGAGTATGTGAGAGAGAGAGTATGTGAGAGAGAGAGTATGTGAGAGAGAGAGAGTATGTGAGAGAGAGAGTATGTGAGAGAGAGAGAGTATGTGAGAGAGAGAGAGTATGTGAGAGAGAGAGAGTATGTGAGAGAGAGAGTATGTGAGAGAGAGAGTATGTGAGAGAGAGAGTATGTGAGAGAGAGAGTATGTGAGAGAGAGAGTATGTGAGAGAGAGAGTATGTGAGAGAGAGAGTATGTGAGAGAGAGAGTATGTGAGAGAGAGAGAGAGAGAGAGAGAGAGAGAGAGAGAGAGAGTGTGTGTGTGTGTGTGAGAGAGAGAGTGTGTGAGTATTTAAGAGAGTGAGTGAGTATGTGAGGGTGTGTGAAACTCGTACTTAGTGAAAGTTCTTTTGTCATTTTTATTAGTTTTTTTAATTACTACTTAAGTTTAATTTATTTTTATTGGTAACACTAGTGTTTTCATTTGTTAACAGTATTTAACGTATTAACTAACATGAACTAACATATATTCTTACAGCATTTATTAAACTTTAGTTAATGTTGAGATGAACATTTTAGTTTTTTGGCAAAATATTTTTATTAAGATTTTCTTCATGTAAATACAATCACAATCTTGTTAATACAAATTTGTCCATGTGAACATAATGACTGCATTACATGAATTTAAACCCATTAAAAGGAAAGAATTAATACAGTGAACAACGCTTCTCTCTTCAACATAGGTCATTAAGCATAGAAAATAAAAACATAGTATAACATATAATCTTATCTCAAAGTGTACATTCTTCCACTTTTATTTAAAGTGAAATTTAAGCTTAAACTTAAATTGTGGAACAACAGGTTTCCTCGTCTCAAAAGTCCAAAAAAATCATCTGTCAAATCTAAGTCCTTAATAAAGTCTATGAAAGGTCCCCAAATCCTATCGTATAAATGTTGTTTAGATTTCCTAATGTATGTGATTCTCTCTAGAGGGAGGCTGGACATCATCTGCTTTAACCACTGGGTGGCGCTGGGTCTGTTCACATTCTTCCAAGACAAAGCTATACATTTCTTTGCAGACAACAAAGAGATTAACATTTTAGTTTTTTAAATTCCAGTTAGTAATTTTAGTGCTTCAACTTAAACTAAATGACAATTTTAAGTTGCTATGGCAACTGACTGAAATAAGTTTTTTTCGTTTATTATTGGTATTAAAATGGTATTTTTTGTAAATGCAATACTTTAAATCTAATAATAGAGCAATAAACATTCAAATACACACTCTTAAAAGTATAGCTACAAATTAAACATGTCAACATGAGACATGCATCACTGAGCTGATCTGTGTAAAGTTATATGCAATGTAACTTCTGTTGTAATGATGTAAAGCCAGTAAACGCTGTTGTTGTAATCTCGGGTTTTGTTTTTAAAAATATATTTTGTGAGACAAAAAGGAACAGCTTGTGTTTAAGCAGAGATGATGCAGTTTTTATTATTCATGGCGTACTTTACTACTATCTGAAAACATATTCATCCGTACAGTCACGCAAACAAAAGAATGTCTTTGCGCAAAAACGAATACAAAAAGTCCCAAACGGCCCATGAGTCACATTGTGCACCTTTTAAAGCTTTTCTATCATATTTCTACCTTCAGGACATTGTGCAAATGAAGCAGAGGTTACCATCAGAACTCCTGCAACATCTGAAGAGGAAGGCCGTCAGTATCCTGACGTACTATCAGCCCCAGTGGGGTAAGCTCTTCTTTATAGTACAGTGATGAACCGTATTTAATTGTTTTAAAAAAAATTTTAATGATGAGATTAGGGATGCACGATATATCGGTATCGGCTGATATCTGTTCATTTTTAATGTTATCGGCACGATAAGAAAATTTGTCCGATTTATTAAAGCCGATAAATAATGTATTATTTCCTTCAGCTGAGACACTTCAGATGCATGAGGGTTCATGCATGAGATGCATGTTCAACATGATGGTTTTGAATTGCTTGAAATATGATTGAAATCACTTCAAAAAAGGAAAATACAGTTCAGTGCAACATGTGCAGCGCAAGCCTGTCATATCGGCTACATAACATTATCATGAGAACATTATAATTGTGTGTTTGGGACATGGATTTTACTTGTAAAGCCTGGAACACACCAAGCCGACGCAGACGAACTAGCGCTGATGAAAGCAGACTGTGTTGTCGCCTCGCGTCGGGGTAAAAAGCTGCACTTGAACACACCGAGAGAACTACAGCCGACTGTCAGCTAGAATGCGCGTTCTGCGCCTGCGTGTAAATGAGACAGCTGTCTATTTCTGCAGATATATTCGTCTATATTCGTCATTCAAAAAGGGAAACCGGCGCTGCCGGCTGCAGTTACACAAACCGTAAACAAAGCAGTGCGTGCTTACCGTTTTGAATATCAATCCTGCTAAACACTGTCTTTATTCCACTCCTCTCGTGTTAATATTGAAATATTCGCCAAGGAACACTCAGATAAGATGACATATCATTAGAACAGCCTTCTTCCTATCTGTACCGTTTTGACTTTGCTCGCTATTTTGCTATTATTCTCGTGCACTGACTCGGTCACTAAGCTGAACAGCCAATCAGAGTTCCCTCTTTCACCGACGGCCCGACGCCGATTCAACATGTCGAATCGGCCGTTACAAAGCCGACGAGGACCAATTTCAGCCGACGGTGCGGAACACACTGAGAAGATTTAGTCGGCCGACGCACGGAAACTGCCCGACGGCCGACCGTCGGCTTGGTGTGTTCCAGGTTATAGACTCTTGTTTTTGTAATCAGTTTTTTTTTAATTATATAAAAATTTGGATTTAGATTTAATGGCCGATATATCGGTTATCGGCTTTCAAATATAACGAATTATCGGTTATCGGTATCGGCCAAAATGTTCATATCTGTGCATCCCTAGATGAGATATTTTGTTAGTACGCTGAGTACGAGGAACATGTGTTACTTCTTCTTTCAGAGAATGAAAGCGAGGGTCTCAGGAGTGTGAAGCTTTCTAAACTCCCCGAACTGCTGGACGGTGAACGAAAGAGAGCAAAGAGCCTCACTGAGAGAAACCGAGAGAACGCCACGTCACTGCAGAGACAGACTCACGCGTACCTGTCTGTGAGTCCAACGAAACAACCCTCATGTCTACACTGTCATGTTGTGTCAACATCTGGATCGCTGCCAGACAACCTGTCAAACTCGTTTGATTTTTGTTAGTAATGTTGCTTGTGTCTATAGAATAAAGAAGAAACGGAAAGCTGAGACTCTTCAGATGCGCACTGTTCAACATGATGCTTTTGAATTGTTTGAAATATGATTGAAATCACTTCATAAAGGAAAATACAGTTCAGTGCAAGTCTGTCATATCGGCTACATAAAATTATAATGAGAACAGTTTTATTGTGTGTTTGAGACATGGATTTTAATGGTGAGACTTTTGTTTTTGTAATCAGGCTCTCAAAACTTACATATAAATTTGGATTTAGATTTATCAGCCGATATATCGGTTATTGGCTTTCAGATATAAAGAATTATCGGTTATCGGTATCGGCCAAAATTTTCATATCGGTGCATCACTACAAACTATTCATTTTCAGATGTTATGAATGTTCTCGCATCAGCAATATTTTACTACTTTTAAGAAATCTTTAATTAGGTTAAACCTAATATAGTTTGACTTTTTGCAAAAATAGATATTGTTGTAATTTTTTTCACAATGGCATGATGTTAAAAAACAAACGAACTACTCTTAATTGCACATAGAAACAAAGCAATGAGTTTTTGAGATTGATTTTGGCTTAAAATGAGGATGTCATATTTAATGTCAGTGTTTTATGGTGGTAGATGCTCATGAAATGATGTCTGACGTCATTAGATTGAGTTTATGCCAGGTTATTATGGTTACATTAACTGATATAAAAATTTTGGCTGATATTGATAACCGATAATTCTAAATATTTAAAAGCCGATAACCGATATATCGGCTGATAAATCTAAATCCAAATTTTTATATAATTTTTGAGAGCCTGATTACAAAAACAAAAGTCTCACTATTAAAATCCACGTCCCAAACACACAATTATAATGATGTTCTCATGATAATTTTATATTATTTTACAGGCTTGCGCTGCACATGTTGCACTTTACAGTATTTTCTTTTTTTGAAGTGATTCCAATCATATTTCAAGCAGTTTAAAACCATCATGTTGAACAGTGCACATCTGAAGTGTCTCAGCTGGAGGAAGTAATACATTATTTTTCAGCTTTAATATATCGGCCAAATTTTCTTATCGGCCGATAACAATAACATTAAAAGTGAACATATATCGGCCGATACCGATATAGTGGGCGATATTTCGTGCATCTCTAACATTAGCAGTGTTTGCTTTGACAGGAGCTGCTGAAGTGTATGAAGATCCTTCAGTGTCTCCTCCTGGATCTCAGGCTAAAGGCTCAGAAAGATCTAGACCGGAAAAAGATCGAGTACTTCGAGGCCAAGTGTGAGATTGGTTTGCAGAAGATAAGGTGCGGTGATCATTGCAGATTTGGCTTGTGCTCTGAAATGTAGTTTTGAGGACATCTGCATGTTCATAACGACAAGTTTGTCCCTGCAGGGCCGAGATGCTTGAAGTTCAGCTGGACACCTACACAAGAGACAAGATAGC
This sequence comes from Leuciscus leuciscus, assembly GCF_965113295.1. Classification (NCBI taxonomy): domain Eukaryota; kingdom Metazoa; phylum Chordata; class Actinopteri; order Cypriniformes; family Leuciscidae; genus Leuciscus; species Leuciscus leuciscus. The sequence continues at coordinate 52,549,884 of NC_138729.1, forward strand.
AGCTCACAAGAAAATAACGTGAGTTGGGTTTTCACAGGAGTCGCTGTTTTATTGACACTATTTACCTTTTTTTAAGGTCCCCCTGTGGTGTAAATCCAGCTTTTAATGTAGTTTATGTGTCTATGTGGTGTTTTTAATACGCTTTAAGACAAACCATGTGTAAGTTCATAAGTCGACAGCATTGCTGAGTATTTCCTCCTTAAAACTGCAGTGAACCAAAGACAGTCTCAAACACACGCTTTGAAATCGCTGGTGTTTCTGACATCACAAACTACCTTGTAACCAATCAGATCAACGTGTGATCGTCAACCAGTGGATCTCTGAGCTGAGTGAGTGAGTGGAGGCGGGGCTCATTTGCATATTCATAGAACCGCGCATACTAAATGAGGCAAGAGTGTCGAGTTACAGTCAAGATATTTTAAGCCTTTTTTTCAAGGAAAAAACTTTTAAATATGTCATTTTGGTGATCAAAGATGTGTTTTAAGGGATGAAATTATTGACTACAGGGGGCAATTAGTGGATGGCAGTCGTGCTATAAATGTTTTGTTCACGCATCAACAGCACAGACTAGATTTTAGATTTTTAAGAAACTATATCATTACTGATTAAATTAGAGAAATTAATATTGTCAATCCAGAGCTTTGTGTCACACAGCTGAGACGTTTAACTGTTGTAGTTTATGTGTGTGCATAAAATAGACACTGAACAGTCAAAACTAGGGATGTACGATATATCGGCCACCATATCGGTATCAGCCGATATATTTTCATTTTTAATGTTATCGTTATCGGCCTGATAAGAAAATTTGGCCGATATATTAAAGCTGATAAATAATGTATTATTTCCTTCAGCTGAGACACTTCAGATGCGACTGTTCAACATTATGGTTTTGAAATGCTTGAAATATGATTGAAAACTTTACAAAAAAGGAAAATACAGTTCAGTGCAACATGTGCAGCACAAGCCTGTCATATCGGCTACATAACATTATCATGAGAACATTATAATTGTGTGTTTGAGACACGGATGTTAATGGTGAGACTTTTGTTTTTGTAATCAGGCTCTCAAAAATTATATAAAAATTTGAATTTAGATTTAGAGTTATCGGCTTCCAAATATAAAGAATTATCGGTATCGGCCAAAATATTGATATCGGTGCATCTCTAAGTTTCAGCCTTTAACCACTTTTCACATATCGGCTACATAAAATTACAAAATATCGGTTATCGGCTTCTAAGTATAAATAATTATCGGTTAAAAAATATTAAAATGAATATGTAAATAATTTGTTAAAATAAATATAAACAATTTAAATAAGTTAATAGATTATATTAAAATAAATAATAAAAAAGATTACAATATGTAAGTAAATAAATTGTTAAAATAAATATAAAAATTGCAAACAAGTTAATAGATTAAAATACATTTAAAACGGCTTGCCATAAGATGATGTCATTGTGGATATCAAGAGCATTGTTACTAGTGGATATGTAATTCCTGATATCAAAAATGATAGTTTTTACTAGTTGAAATTGAATTGTTGATATCGAGGATAAAGGTTTTTAATAGTAAGAATTGTATTTCTGATATTGTGACATTGGAATTTCAACTAGTAAGAAATCAATTCTTGATATCAATAATTGAATTTGAATGGCAGCCTATGGTGACACTTCACTAGTGAAAATACAATTACAGATATCAAGAATTATAGTTTTTACTAGTTAAATTCAATTGTGGATATCAAGATTTAGCATTGTTACTAGTGGAAATGTAATTCCCGGTATCAAGAATGATCATTTGATCAATTATCGATTAGTTTCTCAGCTATTATCTTGCTATAATCAGTGTTGTGTGTGTGTGCTTGTCTTCAGGGAGAAGCTGAACACTGAGCTGAGGACCTCAGAGATGGACAAGCAGGCGGTGGAGTCGAAGCTGGCGTCCTTCGAGATCTACGGGAGAGACTTCGAGACTCTCGCTGAGGAATACTCACGCCTACAACAGGAGATCGCCACCAAATCCTGGGCTCTGAAGGAGTTCTCCACATGAGTGTGTGGATGTGAATAATCATAGCTTGCCCTGTTCATCTGTTATCTAATATTGTTTTTTGCATGTATTTGTTATATTGTTGACCATGTAATATTATTAATTTAGTAATTAATCAGTGCCACTCAACAAGTTTAGGTTTATGAAAAAATTGACTGTCATTTACTGTTTATAAATTAAATATTTTTTTTGTCTTGATGTTATTTTCTTTTTCTGATATTTGTCTCCAACGTAGTATAATCTTGAAATGTTTTTCTGAAATATTGGTTCCAATACATTTTTGAAAGAATTTATTTAGAGTATTAATAAATATAATTTGCTGGTCTGGATTTTGCCGTTTTTTTTTTTTTTTTCATGGTCATATATTCCTTGTAACTTTTAATTTAAGTTTAATACATCTTTTTTTTTTAAATAGACACATTTTAACTAAACCCTGTTTTAACATGTAGTTAAATAAGATCATAAAAAAAGAATTTTTTGAAATGTACGTTCTTATTAAAAAAAATATATATATATATAATTACGTTAATAAATACAAATTCCCATTCGAAATATAAAAAAGTTAATTATATTCAAATAAATAATAAAAAGTAACAAAAATATACAAGCACATACATTATATTAACATAAATACTAAGAAATATTAAAATAATATTAAATAAGTATATATATATACAAGATAAATGAATTAAGAGGAGAATAGATGATTGGATGAATGAGTTAATTTAATGATATATTAATATTATATCATTAGTATATTGTATAGTAAATACCAGTACATCATTTAAGTGCCATATTATACTTATATTACGTTATTCCTCCACGTATATAGAGAGCCTAAGTCCCTCCCCTCCGCTTCCGGCTCATGTTTATTAAAATAAGTAAATAAGTTATATTAAAATTAATATTTAGAAATATTCAAATAAGTAAAATCATACGTATAAGTAACACAAGTTAAATGAATAGATGATTGGATGAATACGTTAATTTAGTTATATATTAATATTATGTCATTAGTATATTGTATAGTAAATACAAGTATATCTTGCCATATTATATTTATTACGTTATTCTTGAGTTCAGACGGAAGTGACGTGTGATCAAGGCTTACGTCAACTTCCTGTTTCTGCACAGAGCTGTTTGTAGTTATCTTAGCAGTGCTAGTTTATTTATTTATCAGCGAAATGGACGTGGTTCTGTATATCGTGGCTGCGCTTATTCTACTCGTTCTGATCGTGTTTGCTGTGAGAGTTCGTGGACGGACGGAGGAAGGTGTGTGGAAATATGGACATTAATACAGTCAGTCATGCGACAGAGCAGCTGTCATTAATAACCTGATGATATTACTGCTCGAAACACTGTTATTAAACCTGTGAAGAACATTTACTCAGTTTCAGGTGTTTATAATATTACAGACTTATTAATACTGTGTGAGAAAAGCATTTTGCTTTCACAATACATATCATTCCAGAGCTGATTTACTTTTAGTTTTCACTTTTGCATCTTAAAAACTAATTTTGTAAAATCTTTTATTCCCCTCAAAATGTCCATGAACCTCCTAGAACCGGGTTTTCACACGTGGGAGAGTTTAGAGGGAAACGGTGTAAAAATGTACTAATAAAAAAATATTAAAATAAATAAGTAAATTAATTATATTAAAATAATAAAAAGATTAAATAAATAAGAAAATCAATTGGTAAAATAAATATAAAATATATTAAAAGAAATAAGTAAATAGATTATATTAAAAGAAATAATACAAAATATTAAAAATAAATAAGTAAATAAATTATATTAAAATACATAATAAAAATATTAATATGTAAATAAATATAAAAAAATTTAATATTTTAATGGTTTATATTAAAATAAGTAATATAAAAGATAATGAATATGTAAATAAATTGTTAAAATAAATATAAACAATTTAAGTTAATAGATTATATTGAAATAAATAATAAAAAAGATTACAATATATAAGTAAATAAATTGTTAAAATAATTATAAAAAATGTAAATAGGTTAATAGATTAAACTGAATATGTAAATAAATTGTCAAAATAAATAAAAAAGATTAAAATAAATAAGTAAATAAATTATATTAAAATACATGCATACAAAATTCAATAATATTGTTATGATTACATAAATAATTTGATTAAAATAAATAAATACTGTAGAAAGAATAATACATCTATCAGTACAGCACTATAGTGAGGAGAGAAAAAAACAATGTAACTTAATAGAAATTGATTATAAAATTGATTAAAAATGTAAGTTTTAAAAAAAGTAATGAAGTATGTAGTACCAAATGTGTGTGACCTGTGAGGATGGGGCGTGAACTCTTGTGTTCTCTTCTCTCAGCGGACCGCGAGGAGCATCGGGATGTGGCGTCTCGATCCGTGTCTCGTCCGCAGGCTTCAGAGGAGCGTCCCGTGGGAATGCCCCGCCGCCGGAGAAACCTGCACACCCGAGTGAGCGCGCAGCGGGCACAGCGGGCATCAGACAACGGTACTCAGTCAACACAGTCATTAACATAAACCACTGCGCTCCACGCAACACTGTAACAGTTACAATCAACACAGTCATTCATAAACCACTGCGCTCCCCGCAACACTGTAACAGTGACAATCAACACAGTCATTAACATAAACCACTGCGCTCCACGCAACACTGTAACAGTTACAATCAACACAGTCATTAACATAAACCACTGCGCTCCACGCAACACTGTAACAGTGACAATCAACACAGTCATTAACATAAACCACTGCGCTCCACGCAACACTGTAACAGTTACAATCAACACAGTCATTCATAAACCACTGCGCTCCACGCAACACTGTAACAGTTACAATCGACACAGTCATTCATAAACCACTGCACTCCACGCAACACTGTAACAGTTACAATCAACACAGTCATTCATAAACCACTGCGCTCCACGCAACACTGTAACAGTTACAATCAACACAGTCATTCATAAACCACTGCGCTCAACGTAACACTGTAACAGTTACAATCAACACAGTCATTAACATAAACCACTGCGCTCCACGCAACACTGTAACAGTTACAATCAACACAGTCATTCATAAACCACTGCGCTCCACGCAACACTGTAACAGTTACAATCAACACAGTCATTAACATAAACCACTGCGCTCCACGCAACACTGTAACAGTTACAATCAACACAGTCATTCATAAACCACTGCGCTCAACGCAACACTGTAACAGTTACAATCAACACAGTCATTAACATAAACCACTGCGCTCCACGCAACACTGTTACAGTTACAATCAACACAGTCATTAACATAAACCACTGCGCTCCCCGCAACATTGTAACAGTTACAATCAACACAGTCATTAACATAAACCACTGCGCTCCCCGCAACACTGTAACAGTTACAATCAACACAGTCATTAACATAAACCACTGCGCTCCCCGCAACACTGTAACAGTTACAATCAACACAGTCATTCATAAACCACTGCGCTCCCTGCAACACTGTAACAGTTACAATCAACACAGTCATTCATAAACCACTGCGCTCCCCGCAACACTGTAACAGTTACAATCAACACAGTCATTCATAAACCACTGCGCTCAACGCAACACTGTAACAGTTACAATCAACACAGTCATTAACATAAACCACTGCGCTCCACGCAACAGTGTAACAGTGACAATCAACACAGTCATTCATAAACCACTGCGCTCCACGCAACACTGTAACAGTTACAATCAACACAGTCATTCATAAACCACTGCGCTCCACGCAACACTGTAACAGTTACAATCAACACAGTCATTCATAAACCACTGCGCTCCACGCAACACTGTAACAGTTACAATCAACACAGTCATTAACATAAACCACTGCGCTCCACGCAACACTGTAACAGTTACAATCAACACAGTCATTCATAAACCACTGCGCTCCACGCAACACTGTTACAGTTACAATCAACACAGTCATTCATAAACCACTGCGCTCCCCGCAACACTGTAACAGTTACAATCAACACAGTCATTAACATAAACCACTGCGCTCCCCGCAACACTGTAACAGTTACAATCAACACAGTCATTAACATAAACCACTGCGCTCCCCGCAACACTGTAACAGTTACAATCAACACAGTCATTCATAAACCACTGCGCTCCCTGCAACACTGTAACAGTTACAATCAACACAGTCATTAACATAAACCACTGCGCTCCCCGCAACACTGTAACAGTTACAATCAACACAGTCATTCATAAACCACTGCGCTCCCTGCAACACTGTAACTGTTACAATCAACACAGTCATTCATAAACCACTGCGCTCCCCGCAACACTGTAACAGTTACAATCAACACAGTCATTCATAAACCACTGCGCTCAACGCAACACTGTAACAGTTACAATCAACACAGTCATTAACATAAACCACTGCGCTCCACGCAACACTGTAACAGTTACAATCAACACAGTCATTAACATAAACCACTGCGCTCCACGCAACACTGTAACAGTTACAATCAACACAGTCATTCATAAACCACTGCGCTCCACGCAACACTGTTACAGTTACAATCAACACAGTCATTCATAAACCACTGCGCTCCCCGCAACACTGTAACAGTTACAATCAACACAGTCATTAACATAAACCACTGCGCTCCCCGCAACACTGTAACAGTTACAATCAACACAGTCATTAACATAAACCACTGCGCTCCACGCAACACTGTAACAGTGACAATCAACACAGTCATTAACATAAACCACTGCGCTCCACGCAACACTGTAACAGTGACAATCAACACAGTCATTCATAAACCACTGCGCTCCACGCAACACTGTAACAGTTACAATCAACACAGTCATTCATAAACCACTGCGCTCCCCGCAACACTGTAACAGTTACAATCAACACAGTCATTCATAAACCACTGCGCTCCACGCAACACTGTAACAGTGACAATCAACACAGTCATTCATAAACCACTGCGCTCCACGCAACACTGTAACAGTTACAATCAACACAGTCATTCATAAACCACTGCGCTCCACGCAACACTGTAACAGTGACAATCAACACAGTCATTCATAAACCACTGCGCTCCACGCAACACTGTAACAGTTACAGCAGAGGAAGGGTTACATTTGTAGCGAAGTTCATTGTTTTGGCAACACTTTAATATAAGGTTCATTAGTTAGTTCAAGTTAGTTAATACATTAACTGATGTTAACTAATGAACCTTAATGTAAAGTGTTACACTGGTCAATTTTGCTTCTTTCAGACTAGTGGAAAGAAAACATAATATAACACAATAAACATCATTCCAGAGCTGTAATAAAAAATATTAAAATAAATAAGTAGATAAATTATATTAAATTAAATAATAATAAGATTAAAATAAATAAGTAAATAAATTATATTAAAATAAAAAATAAAAAAATATTAAAATAAGTAAATAAATTATTCTAAAATAAGTAAATACATACATACAATTTAATTGAAATAATAACATAAATAATTTGATTAAAATAAATAATGAATTCTAAATCGTTCATATATATATATATATATATATATATATATATATATATATATATATATATATATATATATATATATATATATATACACAACTTGCCTGATTTTTATTTTAAAAAATCCTAAAAATATTGTGTAAATATTATGTAAAGTGTCCTTTGGTTCTTGAAAGGCACTATATAAATAAAACATTATTTATTAATATTATTGTGAAAATCAATTTTTCTGGCTATTGACAGTATTCTGTTATTTCCCTGTTTATTGCTGTGAAGCTGCTTTGAAACTATATGTATTATACCGTATAAAGCGCTGTTTAACTTCACTTTTCTGATTTATGTGATGAAATGAGAAATTCAAAATCTCCTCTGTAAAAACCTTACTCTAATATTTCAACAAAATCAGACAAGAATTTTGAGCCCATCTTAATCCAATGTCTAGTGAACATTATGCAAATTAGTGCATATTTAATTGCACTCATTTGCATAATTAAACAACTTTTCACAAATCTTGTAATACTAAACGGTGTACCACAATTCATCAACAATTTCTGACCCCATTGGCAGATAATTTTCCTTGTTTTAAGCAAAAACTCACTTAATTTAAATTTTTTTTATCAGGAAACAAGATAGAATTTCTAATGTCATTTTACTAATCTAGTAAATGCATCTTGATTATGAAGTTTTAGATATTTGGACTGGAAACAAGACAAAAATACTGAGTGAGAAAAGCATGTTTTGCAGTGTTTGAATAATCTTGTCCACCACTGTACATCACAGAAGAGGTTTTCAGTGAACCTGAAAGTGTTTAACTCTCTTCAGAGGACAGTCCTGTGGAAGCCGATGAGGATCAGGAAGACAGGCCAGCGTCTGAAGAACGACCTCAGGCCGCCGGGAAAGTGGGAGCGAAGAAACAGAAGAAGCTGGAAGAGAAGCAAGCGCGAAAAGCTCAGAGAGAGGTCACAACACCACTGCCACTGTGTTTAAATGTTTATTTGTGGAATATTATCTAGGCTCATTTATGTATATTTGTAAAACACAACACATATTTGTTACTCCTCTGCGTTTCCGCTCAGATTGATCGTTGTATTATTCGCACATTGCTTTCTGTTTGTTTGCGTGTCGAGTTTTCCTTTGCAAAGCAGATCGAGTTCGTTTGCAAAATGCTGGATATGTTTGTTTATGTTTGTTTATGGCACAAAATTCACTCCATATGCAACATCTCACGTTTCAGACGTATGGTGATTAATGTGTGTGTGTGTGTGTGTGTGTGTTTTAGGCCGAGCTGGAAGAGCGAGAGGAGAGGAAGAAGATGCAGGAACTCCGAGATCAAGAGAGACAGAAAGAAGAGGAGAAGGAGAAACTGCAAGAGCAAAAACAGGTCATTATCACAAATAATGCTTTTCTGTCTGGAGACACTGCAAAACATGCTTTTCTTACTTTGTCTTGTTTCCAGTCCAAACATTTACAAATTCTTAAATCAAGATGCATTTACTAGATGAATGAAATGCCATTAGACATTATGTCTTGTTTTCTAGGGAAATAAATCAAAATTAAGTGAGTTATTGCTTAAAAAAAGCAAGATTATCTGCCAATGGAGTCAGAAAAATAATGTTAATTCAAACAGAAACAATATAATTTTTCTTACTCCATTGGCAGATCATTTTGCTTGTTTTAAGCAACAACTCACGTAATTTTGAGTTATTTCCCTAGAAAAGAAGACATAATATCTAATGGCTTTTTACTACTTTAGTAAATACATCTTGATTTAAGAATTTGTAGATGTTTGAACTGGAAACAAGACAAAAATACCAAGTAAGAAAACACTTACTATAGTAAGTGTCAGAAGCGGGACTTTTATTTTGACAGCGCTGAGAACCCAGATAAGCAGAAGCACCAGTTCTCTGTCTTCATCAGTTTACTGTCTTTGTCTAACAATGGAAATCAAACGCTATAATACTTTGTCCATATAGTAAAAAACACATTTTAAAGTCGGCATGAAACGGGATTTGCGCTAGTCGTTCTGATGTATATCCATTTCTGGAACAAGAACAAATGTAGGCCGGGGACTGATGTGTCCGTGGGCAATTGATCACAAATTAATTCATTTTCAAATTATTTATTTTGTATTTTTAGGGATGCGCGATATATCGGCCACTATATCGGTATCGGCCGATATCGGTTCATTTTGAATGTTATCGGCCTGATAAAAGAATTTGGCTGATATATTAAAGCTGATAAATTAACGATTATTTCCTTCAGCTGAGACACTTCAGATGCGACTGTTCAACATGAGGGTTTTCAATTGATTGAAATATTAAAATCACTCAAAGGAAAATACAGTTCAGTGCAACATGTCTGTCATATCGGCTACATGAAATTATCATGAGAACATCATAATTGTGTGTTTGAGACGTGGATTTTAATGGTGAGACTTTTGTTTTGTAATCAGGCTCTCAAAAATTATATAAAAACTTCCGATATAAAATCAGCCGATATATCGGGTATCGGCTTTCAAATATAAAGAATTATCGGTTATCGGTATCGGCTGAAATTTTGATATCGATGCATCACTATTTATTTTAGTGAAAATTATGTACAATACATATAAATTCCATTGCAGAAATTATGCATGTTATTTACTACTTTAAAATAGGGCTTTATTTTGGCCATCGCCGACCTAATCTAACCAAGATATTGGCATTGGGCATCAAAACTTTTTTTATTTTCTTTACTTTATATGTGTAATTCACTGTGAAACTCATGTGGAACACAGAAAAACAGCTTTCCTGCTTAAATATCAGTGAATGTCTGTAAATGTCACAGGAGGATGAGTTGCGTCGTGCTAAAGAGGATCAGGAGAGGAGAGAAGAGGAGGAGTACCAGCGGATGAAGGAGGCGTTTGTGATCGAGGATCAGGGAGAAGCAGAAGAGCTCGACGAACAAGAGGTGTGTTTCCTCAGAACATCTGTGGCCCTGTCCATCCGCTGCTAAAGTTACTCAGTGTTTAGTGACGGGAGTGAGTGTGTTTGCTACAATGTATCCGTGCAAACCTGCAACGGTTGTAAAAGTTCACTTTAGGGTCATTCCTGGTTCAGTTATTAAAGGGTTCATGACATGGATTTTTTTTATTTTAATATGTTTCTTGAGGTTCACTTATAATTGTAATCGTTTTTTTTGCACGAAAAACAAATATATATGTAGAAAAATGATTATTTTTAACCCTCACTCTGTCTGAAATTAGCGTCTGCGTGGCTCCTTTAAAGTCTCCCTTTAGTAAATAATTGTATCCCTTAAAACACAAAAATGCCACATTTAAAAGTTTTTTCTGTCCTGTCCATCCGGTGCTAAAGTTATTTAGTGTTTAGTGATGGGAGTGAGTGTGTTTGCAACAATGTATCAGTGCAAACCTGCAAAGGAAGTTGAGTAACGCTTTATTTTACAGTGTCCTTGTTACATATGTTACATGTACTTACCATAGTAATAACAGTAAATTATGCATAATTACATGGACGCCATTATAATAAACCATCCTCTGTTTCTGACACTGGGATCTTCTGAAGTCTTTACAGAGACTCAAACCAACTAGATAAACATTCTTTCACTCTTGCATTTGTCCTGTTGTCGACAGACTCGAGCGTGTGGAGTCCGTCAGAAACTGAACTTGATTTCTCGTGTCATGACCCCTTTAAGGCGAGACACTACAGGCGAGACAATCTGAATGTAAAGCAAAATCTGTCAGATTTTAAAGTTATTTTGTGTTTTTCAGTCTCGCAATCTCCTGCAAGAGTTCATCCAGTACGTCAAGGTAAAGTGTGTCAGTTATACATCCAGATTAAAGCTGTTGCATTCATATTTATGAGTTGAAAGGCAGCGGTGTGTTGCAATATGCCTGTTATGATAGTGCACTATAAAGTATGATATGCTGCACAAATGAAAGATATTTTATTATAATTGTCTCTTTTTATTTGGAACTTGAATGATGTGCTTAAAGCAAACGATCAGATGATTATGGAAGCTTGTTTCCGCCACAGAATAAAACATTTTAAAAGATAATTGCGACTTTTTATCTCACAATTGCGAGTTTATATCTCACAATTCTGACATCTTTTCTCACAATTCTCAGATATAAAGTCCAATTCTAAGGAAAAAAAGACAGACTTTTTTTTTTAATCTCAGAATAGTTTATATCTCGCAATTGCGTGTTATAAAGTCAGAATTGCGAGATATAAACATGCAATTCTGAGAAAAAAAGTCAGAATTTCAAGTATATTTCTCGCAATTGCGAGTTTATATCTCATAATTCTGACTTTATAACACGCAATTGTGACTTTATATCACGCAATTTTTTTATTTTTTTATTATCTTTTTATTGATTGACATTTTATTAACATAACAGACAGAAAAGAGAGAAAAATAAAGAAAGAAATTAAAGCTGCAAGCAGCATTTATCGGGGTTCAAGCAGTTAAGGCCTTTAAGGCCTTTAAGCACACAAGCATCAAAAGACATTAAGTTTTATTTAGCAAGCATTTAACAACTGCCATCATAGATGAAAAAGTCAATTTACAGCCAATACAGGCAGTGTACCATAGGAAATATATGGTTTTAAAGCGTTTTTACAGTTATAGCACCTTTTTGCCTGAGTCTTCTTATAGTCTTGCCTGATCTCCACCACTTATATTAGTAGTACTCAAAGTGTGCCCATATATATATGTGTCAGATTTGTTGTAAATATGTAATTTTGATAAGGAGTTTAGACAATTATATTCAGTGGCGTAACGAGCCAACACCGGGCCCTTAAGTAGGATTATCAAGGCGGGCCCCTTGATGACGCAATTGATGACATTGATGACGCAATGTCCGCGAGTAGGCTACCATGAATAGGGCAGGATATATAAGAGATGAGATGACTAACAAAATCAGGAGTAGCCTACGCTCACCAAAAAAAAAACAACAACAGCGCACCATAACACATTGTTAGGCCTAGGTCCAAATACATAAAAAAGATGCTCTCTTACATTTTCCGAGCTTTCCTTTGTGCAACTGCAAAGTTGTCGATTAGATCTGGATTGTGCGCACAGGCATTCTCAATTGACCCTTTGCAGGGAGTTTGATTGACAGGTGATCTGACTAATCATAATCCGCCATTTTGCCCAACAAAGCAGTCAGGAGAGTTAGTAGATTAACATTGGAGGATTTAAATTTGAAAAACAAAGTGTACTGACATCTTAGCACTTTAAAACAACATTCCTTTTATGTTTATTCATGTTTATTTTAATGCTATAAATTAACTAGAAGGAAGAGATGATCAGTTCACAAGCAGCTTTAACTGAGCCTCGAGTCTACAGCGATCTGTCAGACACATTAAAGAGTCACAAACAAAACGGTATTTATTGTTTAAATGTCTCTAAAAAATTACTACATTTGAAAGGTGAGACTTTGTTTCATATCAAAAGTACTTGTCTGTCAGTGCGCAGTCTTTTCTCTGATCCGCAATGTATTTTTCACTGTGTGAGAACTTGGTGTGGTGTGAGAGTCAGACATACGCTTGTCAGACATAGCAACAGTAACTAAAGTGGGCGGGTCTTTGCGAACGGTCATTGACAGTATGGACGGGGATTCGCCAGTCCCAATTCAAAACAAATTTCATCACAATCCATCATTGTTCGTTTCAAACATGTGAGAGCATCAAAATGATCCATGGGTGAAATTGATTAGATTTAATTTATTTTTTTGTCAGTTCCTATCCTAATTTTAACATTTTGGCGTTATTGTTTAGCTATTTACCTATGTCTTCAAATTTTCTTTGTTTTTTTGTTGTTGTCTCGATCGGACTAACGGCTTTGAAGATAACCACAATTTTTTAAAGCTCTAAATGACACTTACAAAAGTCATAAGGCGAAACCTGGCATGTTTGGTATTGTTGGACTCGGCAAGGATTCAGGAGTCTTAAGAGGTCACTCATGTGAATAAAACACGGGCTTGAAACTTCTAAGGCTACTTCAAGGCATTGTGCCAATGACGTATACTGAGTTTTTTGAGATACACCAATGTTCTCATAGACTATCATGGCACCCTGGACAAAGACACTGCGTGCCAATTATCAGTAGACTAATGGTTGGGTGCGCTTATAGCTATTTTCATGATTTTTTCACTGTTATGGCGCCAACAAAAGGCCAATTGTCACGATTTTTTTCATGTCAACTCAGATTGAGCTTATGAACATGTGTCCCAAGTTTAGCGAAAATATCTCTTTCCGCTCACAAGTTATAACAATTTTATAGCGCCACCAAGTAACCAATTGCCATGATTTTTTTCACATGACCTCAGAATGAGCTCATGAACATGTGTCCCAAGTTTTGTGAAAATATCTCTTTCCGTTCACAAGTTATAACCGTTTTATAGTGCCACCTAGTGGCCAATTGTTGCGATTTTTTTCAAGTGATCTCAGATTGAGCTCAGGAAGAAGTATCCCAAGTTTAGCAAAAAAATCTCTTTCCGTTCACAATTTATAACTGTTTTAGTAAAAGTGGCCCTGGTGCCATCAAATATTTTGGTTCCCTTTATCGACCGTTGATTGAAATTTTGAATTTTTTGGATGATTATTGATTGTCAGACTCCAGAGAATATTCTTGCAGTGGTTTGGTTCCGATCGGGAGAAAAACCTAGGAGAAGTTTGCAAAAATAGGTTTTTCAAAAAAATGCAATTTACTCGAAATTGGCGCCTGAAGGGCGAGCAAATCGGAGATAGCCATTTTGTCCGCCTTGAGCCAAGGATTCCAACGATATAAGACACTTGATCCTGGGACAAACGGTCTAAGAGTTGTGAGCGATTTAGTACTTTTGGTTGCTGTAGCGCCACCTATGGGCCAATTGGGGTCATACTCTGATAGGTTGTCCCCAAATTGAGGCCTACCATCTGGCCAGGTTTCACGTCTCTAGGCCTTACGGTTTGTCCTGCACGATGCGTTTTACGAATCCTTACAATTACAATAGGGTTTCAGCATTTCATGCTTGAACCCCTAATAAGAATGAAGGCTTTTTGCCAGTTATAGCGCCACCTATGGTCCGATCTCCATGAAACTCTGCATGCTTCCTCACCATGTTCTGACACATATGCTCATCAATTTTTGTGAAGTTCTGAGTTTTCATTTGGGATTTATAGGCTTTTTAGTGTATTTTGCCACGCCCCTTTTCTAAATGACCCTGTTACAGCCAGCCAAATGCAAAAGTTCAACTTTTTTTCGATAATTATTGATCTAGAGGGTCCAGAGAATTGTCCTAGACTGGTTTGGTTCCGATCGGGCCAAAAACCAGGGACTAGTTCGCAAAAGTAGGTTTTGGACAAAATCCGACATAGCAGAAAATTTTCCCTGCCTACATCCAAATCGGAGATAGCCATTTTGTCCGCCTTGAGCCAAGGATTCCAACGATATAAGACACTTGATCCTGGGACAAACGGTCTAAGAGTTGTGAGCGATTTAGTACTTTTGGTTGCTGTAGCGCCACCTATGGGCCAATTGGGGTCATACTCTGATAGGTTGTCCCCAAATTGAGGCCTACCATCTGGCCAGGTTTCACGTCTCTAGGCCTTACGGTTTGTCCTGCACGATGCGTTTTACAAATCCTTACAATTACAATAGGGTTTCAGCATTTCATGCTTGAACCCCTAATAATCATAATAAAAATTTTAATAAAATACAGCAAATTAAATGAAGTCAGTCCATGGTGACAGATCACGGTTCATCCTTTGTGAATGTTATGTAAACATGCCAAACCCCGTTATGACATGGTAGTGTCAGAGGTCCATATCCTTCGGAAGGCATCTCCCTTATTTTTTAGGGCGTATGTGCGTTGTTCCAGTCTTAAAGTTTCACTTAGGATTTGTTTAAACAGATTAATGATGGGGGTCTTTGTTGATTCCAATTGAGCAAGATGCATTTCTTTGCTATATAGGACATTATGATAATCCTTTTCCTGCATGTGGTGTCCAGTGTCTTGTCCAATTCCGTACCAAAGAGGTACAGATATCACACAATTTTGACTTAATACACAATTGTGACTTTATATCACATAATTTTGAGATAAAAAGTCAGAATTGTGAGATTAAAAAGTCGCAATTACCTTTTTTATTTTTCACTCTGTGGCAGAAACAAGCTTCCACAGATGATTGATATCAAATTAATGAATCAGTCTTTTTTATGTAAATCAAAACAGATTCTGATCCAGTGAATCAATTCAAAGGTGTTGAAAAATAGTCAAATAGACACATTTGTACAGAACTGTGATGCACATCTAGTGTAAATATGTGAAGCACATACAGTCAAACCATAATGATTCAGACACCAGATATAATTTTTGATATTTTTCTACTAGTGTGATCAGGACACTATAGATCATTTATGTAAGTGAGGAGAGCAAAATAAAGTAAACTGTGACATATTACACCCAAACACTCTTCATTCAGTGACTACCAGTGACATTTATACAAATTTGGGATCAAAAATGATTGGGACACTTTGAGCTGATCATGTTTTGCTGAAGTGTTTTGTCTTTAATTGCTAATGCTCTTTTTACACACAGACTGAACAAAATGAAGCATTGCTTGGTGATTGGTTGAGCTAAACTGGTATTATCTAATTGTGTAGTTAAATTTAACAGCTGACAGATATTCAACATAATTCATGTGTGAGACAGTCTAACAGAAGGACGGACAAAACCAGTCAAATATCAACTGAGTTCTGCTCATATTTTATTACCATTTTCTAAACTATAGCGAATAAACTGAGATAATGTGAGAAATGTTGAAGGAGTCTGAATACATTTTGGTTTGACTGTATATCTGCTACAACAAAATCGTTTATATTATAGCCTATATTTATGGCACTTGTATTCACTTCTATCTCAGAAATCCAAAGTGGTTTTGCTGGAGGACTTGGCGTCTCACTTCGGCTTGCGCACACAGGTCAGTGTTCAGTGCCACAGTTTTGACTTCTGAACACATCTGAGTGCTTTAAGCTGATCATGTGTTTCTTCACGTCAGGACGCTATTGCCCGACTTCAGGACCTGATCGCAGACGGTTCCCTTACAGGTACGAGTGTGTGACTTCATCCTGATGCAGAACACACACTTAACACCATTACAGCAGTTCCTCAACCTTCCTGTTTTTTAGAGATGCACGATATATACACTGGCGGAGCTAGGGGTTGGCCAGGGGTGGCTGTGGTCACCCTTGGTCTAAGCTTGGCCACCCCTCTCACAACTGCTGTTTCTGTCTCTTTTTTTATTGACAAAAATTGCGTTTTTTAAAACGCTGAACCGTCTCTTTAAGACCACAAAAAACATGAGACTTTTCAGACTCACACTCCAACTTCACCTCAGCACCAGGCGCGAGTCAAACGAGTGCGGAGATGTGCAAGTGCAGAATGAGCTTCAGCAGAACATCAGACAGTGATATGCACATAGTAAATATAGAGTCAATCTTACTCAAAACGGCCTTGCAACCCACCAGTTGAGTAAGTCGAATAGTGTGCAGTCAACAACAAACGTAATTCTCTTTCTTTCTGATGCAACTTCTATTTTAGAAGATGTGTGTGTGAAAGCTTGTGACACTTCTGTCAGATGCTGAGAAAAGGGCGTTGTCCTTATTCAGTTGGCTATCTTCGGTCAGATGAGATGTTGTCAGGCCAAATGTCAGTAAAACTAACTAACTTTCCTGTCATACCTGTGCTAGCGGTACACACATCACACGCTAATGTGGCGTCCTGTAGCCGTAGTTCTGTCGTCAATTAACTGATTGAATCAAAAAGGCGATTAAAGCTGTCAAAACTGCATGCATGTATTTGTTATATATGCGTCACATGTGTCTGGATTAAAATATTCTGCTATGTGAGATCACAATATAAGGCACAAACTGATATGTAATGTTTTAATGTCCAAATAAATGTGAGCATTTGTACTAGACGATTCATTTTGCGTTAATTTGTAAAGGACAAACAAAAATGGATAATTTTTAAATCCATAAAATAACAAATTTTACATTCTGGCAACATTACATTATGAAAAACATAACATTTTACATGATGTGCTGTTGACTTCCGCCTTGTTCACATTCTTCACATGGGGATTCAAAAGAGAACTTTTGTTTTCCTTTTTAATTTAGGTATGATTGAACTGTTGCAATTATTCATTTTGACAACTAATATAGAACGTTTTTTTGGTTGGTTGAAGAGTTCATTGATTATATAAAACGCATTGAAGGTTGAATAATCTTTGGACTACAGTAGTTATCTGCATGTTATCTCATCCATGAAGATGCAACACTGTAGAACAAGCTACTGGAGATTTAGAGAACCAGAACCAAGCTAACTGAGCAAGATGAACTTTAGCTATAGTGTGTGCCCTTTTATTACTATTTAATTAATTTTAATATGAGGTGGTGGGTAATAATAAAAAAATATAAAATTCACTCAGTATTCCATGATTCCCAATTCACTACTATCTCAATTACAATTAAGTACAAATTAACTTTATTCAGTTGTGTAGGCACTAAAACAGTCCAATACATTATCAAATTATTTTTTATGATAAAATAATTAAGATTTCTGTGCCACCCCAGACTGGTTGCTGGCCCTTGCCTGGCCACCCCTATGGAAAAATCCTGGCTCCGTCACTGGATATATATCGGCCAACATGTCGGTATCGGACGATATTTTTAATGTTATCGTTATCGGCCAGATAAGAAAATTTGTCTGATATATTAAAGCTGATAAATAATGTATTATGTCCTTCAGCTGAGACACTTCAGATGCGCACTGTTCAACATGATGGGTTTGAATTGCTTGAAATCACTTTTTTTTTTAAATATCGGCTCATATCGGCTACATAAAATTATCATGAGAACATTATAATTGTGTGTTTAGGACATGGATTGTAATGGTGAGACTTGTTTTTTGTAACCAGGCCTTTAAAAATTATATAAAAATTGGGATTTAGATTTATCAGCCAATATATCGGTTATCGGCTTTGAAATGTAAAGAATTATCGGTTATCGGTATCGGCCAAAATTTCATATCGGTGCATCCCTACTGTTTTTATAATGCAATACAGGGTTTCTGCTGATCTTAAAGTCTTAATTCATACGTTCACAAATTATGTCCAAAAAACCAAATGTGGGCGGGGCTTGATTTTGTCCATGTGGAATTGATTGGATAGTTGTGATTTGCTATTGGTGGATCTGATGTGAGTGACAGGTTATAGCCCCGCCCTGGTCACCAGAGAAGAGATTAAGATAATCTGTTGTGTTTCTCCAGGAGTGATCGACGACCGAGGGAAGTTTATCTTCATCACACCGGAGGAGTTGAACGCTGTGGCTCAGTTCATCAAGCAGAGAGGACGAGTGTCCATCACTGAACTCGCTCAAGCCAGCAACACCCTCATAAACCTCACGCCCGACATCCAGAGCACACCCGCAACATAAAGGGCTCATAGTCCTCATCACGAGGACTTGTGAATCAAGAGGGATGCAGCTTATCATTTATAGTCTGTCATGTCAGAACTGCGGATAGAAGCTCGTTTCTGCCACAGAGTAAAAAAAATATAAGAAAGGAAACTTTATATCTCGCAATTCTGATGTTATTTCTCAGAATTCTGTTTATTTCTCACAATTCAGAGTTTATACACTGCAAAATATGCTTTTTCTTATTTAGTGTTTTTGTCTTGTTTCCAGTCCAAATATCAAAAAATTCTTAAATCAAGATGCATTTACTAGATGAGTGAAATGCCATTCGATATTATGTCTTGTTTTCTGGGGAAATAAATCAAAATTAAGTGAGTTTATGCTTAAAACAAGCAAAATTATCCACCAATAGGGTCAGAAAAATAATGTTAATTCAAACAGAATCAACATTGGCAGATAATTTTGCTTTTTTTAAGCAAAAACTCACTTAATTTTGATTTATTTCCCCAGAAAACATACTAATAAAATACAGTTTTTGCAGTGTCTCACAATTATGATTAAAAAGAATAAAGAATTGTTAGTCATGAACTCTGAATTGCAAGGAAAAAAATAGCAAATACCTTTTTTATGTTTTATTCCATGGCAGAAACTTATTTCAGCACAGAGGAATCATATTCAGTGCCTGAGAAGGAGATTGTATTTCATTAGTCTCACACACACATCTCAGACAGGGTTCTCACTACTGTAGTTTTGATTTTCATAGTATATTTTTCTAGCAAGAATCAAGTCTACAATATTTCATGCACTTATAATGTCTGTTAAATGATTGGTTAAGGCCTTTATCACAAACAACTGAAAAAGTCATGGATATTTATTGGTCTGAAACTGGGAACCCTGTCACTGTGGACTGTCCTGTCCAATAAAAAGTGTCACAAAAAACTATTGTAATGACATTTTAAACATGTAAGGCTTTTATTGTTTATTTTTCCTTAAACTAGCTGGTCGTCTTTATTATTTTGATTCTCCCCAGCAGTATCGAATGAGAAACCGAAAGCATGCATATGAGAGGACTGCTTTATTCCCGGCAGGAATTATAATTGTTTACTGGTTGTTTATCTTGTGACATTAATTTTCCTGAAGCGCATCTTTTCTATTTGCACATAATTTTTGTATTGGTTTTAAAGATTTCAAAATACAGCCAGGGTTTATATATAGGATAGGATACATTATACATCAGGATAAACAGAAAAAATTTAATAAAATCAAAAGAAATCTGACTCAGATGTCTCGTGCTGTGCATGTGTGTCCTGCATGTGCGCGTCGAGCCTCTAGAGGGCGCTGTGTGAGCGGAGCTGCGCATGCGCAGTGTTCTTCATCTGCTTATGTTGTTGATTCGTTCCGTGTTTTAAACCGCCACGATGAGCTTTTATGTGCTGGAGATTTAAATAACGCGACCAGAAGACATATCGTTCATCTTTATCCGCGTCCAGCATGAGAGGTGTAGAACATCGACGCTTTGTTTAGCGTAGAGAATGTTTTATAGCGGTTATAATGTCACGAGCGATTCTTCGACTGCCAAGGTGAGAAACGTCGTTTTCATTCGGTGACATCACGCGGAACTCTGTCAGGTATTATGTACATTTCATCTCTGTTTTGGTTTTGTTATCCTCGAATGGTTTGTAATGCTTAATAGCGCTTTGAATGAGGTAGTTACAGTCCTGAGACCGGGGCTACTTGTCACGTGATCTGGACCAAAGGGCAGGACCGGGTTGTCACGTGGTTGTTTTATGTTGTGATCTTGTAGTTTATTAATTACGTTACATTCTCTCTAGGGTATAATATACATATATATGGAGAGAGAGAGACTTTAAGGTTTGTGTCTAACTGTAAGTAAAAATTAAATAAAAACAACCCTGAGAAATATTCCATAATATTCACTAATGTGACAACTAGCCCCAATCCTCTACACAAGTGCACTTTATATGTGTCACCAGACAGTAATATTGCTGGTGTTTCTGTTTATGAGGAACCTTAAACGCTCAAAGTGTGCAAAAGCATTTGAATTCAGTGCATAAGATGCATGATATGTGCATTTTCCCCTTGAATTATTGTTTCCACACAGAATGTGCTGCTTTTAAATCCCATCTTTCCCTCAGCATGACCCTGGCGTTGACCCCTGCGGCCGTGTGCCAGTGCTTCACTCTGGTGTCGCTGTGCACGTCCATCGCAGACCCAAACTGGATCCAGGTCCAGAACTCCTCCAATCCCGACAGCAAGCTCATCTACGGCGTGGCCTTCACGATAAACGCGTACCAGAACCGCACGGACACAGGTTTGGTCCGATACTTCTGGATTTTCCTATAAACACAGTGCTTATGTAAGATAGTGATTAGTGACATCACAAACCCTAAAATGTACATAAACCCCGCCCCCAGGAACGTGATTTATAGATGATCAAGACAGAATATGCTAATCAATGACTAGAAGATAACTACTACACAAAAACTCATCAACTAACCATTCAGAAATGTCCAGTTGCTTCTACATGTTGTCACTTCTTCTTGAGTCTCTCCATCATTGTCTGACTCCGGTTTGAACATAAAAGGCTAAAAGTTTGTGAAATTTTCAGAACGCAAGCTGTTTTAGCTCCGCCCCCTGTGCCGGGAGCAGCAGCTCATTTGCATTTAAAGGGACAGACACAAAATCTTTGCGTTTTTGCTCACCCTCAAAAAGTGACAATTTTAACATGCTGTATAAAATATCTGTGGGGTGTTTTGAGCTAAAACTTCACACACACACACACACACACACTCTGGGGACATCAGAGACTTGTTTTACATCTTGTGAAAAGGGCATTATACCACCCCTACGGCTACGTCTACATTAATCCGGATACATTTCAAAACAGCATTTTCGTTTAAAATCGCTCTCCGTCCACACTAGCGTTTTCCGACGTCATCTCGCAGGTCTTCTGACAGGATAATTTTATTTAGCTGAATATCTCTTCATTCCCTGAAGCGTCCAGGTTGCACTCACTCACCGTTATATGTTTGGTCTAAAACGCTAAAACTTCTCTCATGTTTTACCGCCGGACAGCAAATGCGAGTGAGTTTTCTGTCATCTTTGCAGGACTGTGATATGAAGAGTGTGTAAAGTAACACATTTTAGCAACTGTGTGACAGTGAACAGCACATAACAGGCACAATACCGTTATAAACATGAATATCTATTGGTAAAATATGCGTCACATGACTAAACTTACGTCATCGTTCTTAAATACCTCCGTTTTGACAGTCGACGCTACAGGCCACGCTACAGTCCACACTACAGGCCACGCTACAGGCCACACTACAGGCCACACTACAGGCCACACTACAGTCCACACTACAGGCCACGCTACAGGCCACACTACAGGCCACACTACAGGCCACACTACAGGCCACACTACAGGCCACACTACAGGCCACACTACAGGCCACACTACAGGCCACGCTACAGGCCACGCTACAGTCCACACTACAGGCCACGCTACAGGCCACACTACAGGCCACACTACAGGCCACACTACAGTCCACACTACAGGCCACGCTACAGGCCACACTACAGGCCACACTACAGGCCACACTACAGGCCACACTACAGGCCACACTACAGGCCACACTACAGGCCACACTACAGGCCACACTACAGGCCACACTACAGTCCACACTACAGGCCACACTACAGGCCACACTACAGGCCACGCTACAGGCCACGCTACAGGCCACGCTACAGGCCACGCTACAGTCCACACTACAGGCCACGCTACAGTCCACACTACAGGCCACGCTACAGGCCACACTACAGGCCACACTACAGGCCACACTACAGGCCACGCTACAGTCCACACTACAGTCCACGCTACAGGCCACACTACAGGCCACACTACAGGCCACGCTACAGGCCACACTACAGGCCACGCTACAGGCCACGCTACAGTCCACGCTACAGGCCACGCTACAGTCCACACTACAGTCCACACTACAGGCCACGCTACAGTCCACACTACAGGCCACGCTACAGTCCACACTACAGGCCACACTACAGGCCACACTACAGTCCACGCTACAGGCCACGCTACAGTCCACACTACAGGCCACGCTACAGTCCACACTACAGTCCACACTACAGGCCACACTACAGGCCCCACTACAGGCCACACTACAGGCCACGCTACAGGCCACGCTACAGGCCCCACTACAGGCCCCACTACAGGCCACACTACAGGCCACACTACAGGCCACACTACAGGCCACGCTACAGGCCACACTACAGGCCACACTACAGGCCACGCTACAGGCCACACTACAGGCCACACTACAGGCCACGCTACAGGCCACGCTACAGGCCACGCTACAGGCCACACTACAGTCCACGCTACAGTCCACACTACAGGCCACACTACAGGCCACGCTACAGGCCACGCTACAGTCCACACTACAGGCCACACTACAGGCCACACTACAGGCCACGCTACAGGCCACGCTACAGGCCACGCTACAGGCCACGCTACAGGCCACACTACAGGCCACACTACAGGCCACACTACAGGCCACACTACAGGCCACACTACAGGCCCCACTACAGGCCACGCTACAGTCCACGCTACAGGCCACACTACAGGCCACACTACAGGCCACACTACAGGCCACACTACAGGCCACACTACAGGCCCCACTACAGGCCCCACTACAGGCCACACTACAGGCCACACTACAGGCCCCACTACAGGCCACGCTACAGGCCACGCTACAGGCCACACTACAGGCCACACTACAGGCCACGCTACAGGCCACACTACAGGCCACACTACAGGCCACGCTACAGGCCACACTACAGGCCACACTACAACACGAAAGCAGCGTTTTCAAAAAGCGTAGTTTTCATTAATCAAAACGCTGTCTCAGAGTGGACGGACGGAAGGACAAAACGGAGAGAAAAAGACGCGGAACCGTCACAACTCTGCTGTCATTATGTTAAGCCCGCCCCCCGACTCTATACACGATGTGATTGGCCTGACTAGAGTTTGTTTTTTCCAGCTCGCAAGCCAATGGAGAGTTGCTAGACGACACTGGCTGCAAATTACATTTGCTAACGCTAGGGTGCGTCTAGATCTCTAGGCTAGCGCCTCGACACACACACACACACACACACACACACTCCAGGTCTGAGGAAGGACCTGCGCCTCGACACGGTGACAACGCAATCCTGAAGTGTCAACTAGTCTCTCCGCTGTGAAGGCCTCCTTCCCTTTACCTCTGTACAGATAAAGTGTTGTCAAAATGATTACAGTTCGCATGGATATTAACATGCCTAAGACTTTTGCACAGTACTGTATATAAGTACAAAAGCACATACCTGTAGACTAAACACTGATACGCATGTGCAAGCCGTCAGCGTTCTCACAGAGACAACGTAAGAGTTTTCTGTGAGAACAGTGTCGTGTTAGCGGCCGCTAAGTTAATAACTAATGATCTTTACATCGGAAGTGAATCAATCAAACTGACTTTAGCTGGACAATAGCTTTATTCTAGATCTGCTGTAAAGCCTAAACACTCTCTGTTACTGTAATCTCCTATTATCACTGTAAAGCTGCTGTGAAACACTCTATATTGTTAAAGCGCAGTATAAATGAAGGAGACTTGACTTGTTCTGGTGTGTGTAGGTCCGTTGGGTGGTTTGCACGGATGGGGAATGTGGCTCCTGTATACACTGGCCGCTCTCAGTTACTGCGCCGTCTTGTTATCAAGCTCCTCATTCCTGATGGATTTCCTCGGAGCGTCTGTCAATCAATCCAAGCTGGTGACATCACTGCACGTCTCCACAGGTGACATCACTCAACCTGAACTCACTGTACGAGTGTGATGGGATCGTTCCTACAGTCAAACCAGAGTTTATTCAGACACCTTCAACATTTCTCACATTATCACAGTTTATTCGCTATAGTTTAGAAAATGGTAATAAAATATGAGCAGAACTCAGTTGATATTTCACTGGTTTTGTCAAACTAGACAAAACTACATCTTGATTTAAGGATTTTTTAATATTTGGACTGAAACAAGACAAAAATACATCTTGATTTAAGGATTTTTTAATATTTGGACTGAAACGAGATAAAAATACATCTTAATTTAAGATTTTTTTATATTTGGACTGAAACAAGACAAAAATACATCTTGATTTAAGGATTTTTTAATATTTGGACTGAAACGAGATAAAAATACATCTTGATTTAAGAATTTTTTAATATTTGGACTGAAACGAGACAAAAATACTTCTTGATTTTTAGAATTTTTTGATATTTGGACTGAAACGAGATAAAAATACATCTTAATTTAAGATTTTTTGATATTTGGACTGAAACGAGACAAAAATACATCTTGATTTTTAGAATTTTTTGATATTTGGACTGAAACGAGATAAAAATACATCTTAATTTAAGATTTTTTGATATTTGGACTGAAACGAGACAAAAATACATCTTGATTTAAGAATTTTTAGACATTTGGAGTGAAACGAGACAAATGCATCTTGATTTAAGAATTTTTAGACATTTGGACTGAAACGAGACACAAATACATCTTGATTTAAGAATTTTTAGACATTTGGACTGAAACGAGACACAAATACATCTTGATTTAAGAATTTTTAGACATTTGGAGTGAAACGAGACACAAATACATCTTGATTTAAGACTTTTTAGATATTTGGACTTAAATGACACAAAAATAGTAAGAAAGAAAAGCATTTATTGCAGTGTGCCAAGATGAATTCATCAAGCTTTGCATTTCTTCTACTAATGTGTGTGTTCCTCTGATTTCAGCGGTCAGCTGTGTGTCGGTGCTGGGTGTGTGTGTGGCGTGCATGTGTGTGATCGAACACAACCTGCAGCGAGGGAACCCCGGATCTCAGCCGAGCCGCAGCCTGATCCTCGGGGAAAGCTTCTTCATCCAGATGTTGGGTTTGCTCTTCTCTCTCACCGCGTGTGCTTTCGCCATCAAGGCTCGGCCAGAACCCGTCAGGTCATGTGACTACCTGAGCGTGGGCGGAGACGACAGTGATACGGAGCCTCTGATTGGTCGAGCTGAGAGGGAGGAGTAAAGTCGTATCGAGTTTAACCTCTATAAAGTAAAGAGGTTCAGTTGATTTATGCACTTTATTTCTCATGACGGGAAACAAACGCGATCGGGCAAACACATGCAGAATTCAGCGTTTATGAAATTCAGGGTGAATTTGAGTTGAATTGGTCATACAGGATGTAGAATTGGAATGACAGGAAGTATTTACGGTTCAAAGAAATTCGAAACTTCACTGAGATAGTGTGATACTGTAGTTTTTGTAAATATTTTAAATTGTTTTGTTTTTTATATATATTTTCCGTTTTCATTTTAATTTTTATTGTTGTCATTTCGGGTTTTTTTAATGTCTGTTTTTTATTTCAGTTTTAGTTTATTTCAGTACATCAAGTTGAACTAAATGAAAATGAGAAATGTTACTGAAATAAAATAAGTTTAAGTTTATATTTTTATTTTATTTTGTTCAAATAAATTCAGTTATCATTTGTTTTATTTTAAGCAACAACATTTTTTTTTGTTTCAGTTAACTATAATAACATTATTTACTATGTTAAAGTTCAAAGAAATTCAAAACATCATTGAGAGAATATGATAGTTTTTATTAATATTTTGGTTTTTATTTTTATATTTTCCGTTTTCATTTTAATTATTTTTGCTGTCATTTTTATTTTATTTTTATGTCCGATTTTTATTTCAATTTTAGTTTGAGTTATTTCAGTACATCAAGAACTAAATGAAAATGTTACTGAAATAAAATAAGTTTAAGTTTTTTATATTACTTTGTTAATATACACATTCAGGTAATGTTTGTTTTATTTTAAACACCAACATGTTTTAATGCTTTAATTTTAGTGTCAGTTAACTATAATAACACTGAAACATATATTTTGATAAAGCACAATTAATTTGGACTAAATAACATTTGTTTGTTTATATTTGTCTGAATTAATTTGCCATTTTTCTCTAATATTGTTACAGCAATTAGCAAACGTTGGTCATGCAGCACCAAATGAAGTCGTCTACCATAATAATCCATAAAATCACATTTAATTTTTTACAATAAGATTCACATTGAATTTCTAAGTGAAAAGAAGCACAGCTGCTGTTTATGAATTAAAAACAAATTTCTTCATTCTAAAAATGAAAAATCAAATTTTTCTTAAAAATAGCCTAATTGTCGTGTGATGACGAGAGCATATTTATGAATAATTCATAGTGAAAAATGAAATGTTTTGGATTTTATTCTATTTTACTTTTATGATTTTATTTTTATTTTTGCACGGTTAAAAAAATAAAGAACAATAGAATACAATGTGGGGGATGGGCAAAAACTGTAAGGGCTTATTTATTTATTTCACCTGAACAATATTTAATTAAATTAACTTCATTTACAATTCTGTATCCTGTTTGCTACTTCAATTATAATTCAGTTCAGTATTGGCTCAATATTGGCTTCACTTCAGCACTACTACTATCATTACTGCCAGAATTATGGGAAATGTAGTTTTTCTGTAAGTATGATCATTCCAACATGTCTTGAGGTGCTTCACGCAGTAAAACTCAGTTTACTCTCGGACCAAATACAGAAACCACTGAAGTCACACTCGGTTTGTTTCAGGGGTTTAAGAGCAGAATTACATGTGAACGCTCTAAATGAACTCAACAAGCCTTTATGCTGCATGATCATATTTAATATTCAATTTACAGTATGCATAAATAAGAGGAAATCATATAAGACTCAGTATAATGTTGTATCTGACCAGGTGTGAACCGAAAGTGGACTGAGACCCGATCAGAGTCTGCTTTCTAATGCACATACAGTGTAAAAGTTCTTATTCACTTAAAGGGTGAGTTTGGATCTTGTAAAGTGTGAAAAGTAAGATATTCAGGGCTGATTTCATCTCGCTGGCGTGATTTCTGTGGATATATGAATCAAACACCGATCCTCAGTGTGCCTTGAGCTTCCTGGAAGGACTTTTATTTTGTAACGTCACGTGTCTGAAAAGAGGTTTTAGAGCTGTTAAAGGGATACTCCAACCAAAAAAATAAAATAAAAATTCTGTTATTTATTCACCCTCCGCGTTCTAAACCTGGATGAAAAAAATGCTATGGAAGTCAATGGGGTCCAAAAACGATTTCTTCAAAACATTCTTCAAAATATCTTCTTTTGTGTTCAATAGAAGAAAGAGGCTCTTACAGGTTTGGAACAACATGAAGATGAATAAATAACTCTTAAAAAATAACATTCAAATTTTTTTTTTTTAGGTGCACTGTCCCTTTAAATCACCTGCTCCTTCAAAACTACAGATAAGCATTACATTTTCTAGCTAACATTGATCTTGATGAATCATATGAATTCTGTCTCATACTGTATTTGTATTTCCCTCTTTTAAACAATAATATTGTACCATTTGTCGTCTGATATTCTGTTATTTCAGTGTAATTATGACGTGTTTCTGTCATGTTGTACAAATCTTTCTTTCGTCTCATCGAGGAAAAGATTATAAGCAAATAATGATTTAAATGTGATACAAAAGTTCACATTCAGAATATAATGCACAGATTGTTCTGATATATTTAGAGAGTGTAAAATCTAATTTTTGAATGAATCTCACTGCATATTTCACAATAATCTTTCATTTTGAGACATGGCAAACACTGTGATTTCAACAAATACTGTGTTTAAAGAGGAAACACACAATTTTTGCTCATGTCTGGTGAAGCCATTGCATTTAATTGTGTGTAATACAACAAGAAAAAAGATCATATCTTCATTGTTTCTTGTCCACAGTTGAGCTTCAGACGTGTTAATGATCTGGACTGTTCACTACATGAACCTTCATGGTAACAGTGGCATCATGGGAAGTCGTGCCTTAATTTCTCAGCTCTAATTAGACTCGTTCTCCTCCGTCACATGACACCAGCTTGTGCTCCAGTTGGATGGAGACCATCGCCATAGTAACCTTGAGAAGTTGTTAATGTCACAGATGATTTTGTGAATGGGGAGAGAGAAATATTAACGTGACGTTTATCAACGGCAGGGTTAGTTGTGGATGTTAAACCGAGATTAAGGTCTGAACTGAAGGGTAGGATTGAAGGAAAGCTGATATTTGCACTGAAAGGACCGTGTTTATCATGAGGAGGAAACAATCTTCATCTCAAAAGTTTGTTTTTAAAGTAATGCATGCATAATATATATTCGTTCTGATGATGTTATTTATGCCTGATGAATCTTTGCACATTTAAATGAAGATGATGCTTTGAACAATACGACGATCTCACTTTATTTCCTGTATCTTTACTGATGAAAAGCAGTTGTTAACATTGACAATGTATTTATTTTCACAGCGTTTATTAATTTTTGTTAATGTCATTTAAGATACAGTTGTTCTTTGTTCATGTTAGTTAAAAAAATACACTCATCTTAACAGATGCAGCTTTTGGTTTTAATAATGAAATTAATTCATAATTTAATAAAGATTCTTAAAGTTGGATTCATAAAAAAAAGAAAGTTTTTAGGAAAGTAAGATCAATTCTAACCCACACCAAAAAAACAACAACGACATGGTAACACTTTATTTTACAGTGACATTAATAGTAATAACTAAAAATTATGCATAATTACACGCAACTAAACCAAACCCCAATCCTAACCCTATAGTAAGTACATGTAGTTAATTATTATCACTTGGTACTAGTAAGTCCCACTGTAGTCAATAACTTTATCCCTTAAAACTCATCTTTGATCACCAAAATGACATATTTAAAAAAATTTTCCTTGAAAAAATGCCTTATAATATCTTGACTGTAACTCGACACCCTCGCCTCATTTAGTATGCGCGGCTCTATGAATATGCAAATGAGCCCCACCTCCACTCACTCACTCAGCTCAGAGATCCACTGGTTGACGATCGCACGTTGATCTGATTGGTTACAAGGTAGTTTGTGACGTCAGAAACACCAGCGATTTCAAAGCGTGTGTTTGAGACTGTCTTTGGTTCACTGCAGTTTTAAGGAGGAAATACTCAGCAATGCTGTCGACTTATGAACTTACACATGCTTTGTCTTAAAGCAGATTAAACACACCACATAGACACATAAACAACATTAAACGCTGGAGTTTCACCACAGGGGGACTTTTAATGTATAATTACAGTGTAACAATGACACCTTAAAATAATGTGTAACCCACTTTACAATAAGGTTCATTAGTTAACATTAGTTAATGTATTAACTAACATGAACTAATCATGAGCAATACATTTGTTAGTACTGTATTTGTTAATCTTTGTTAATGTTAGTTAATAGAAATACAGTCATTCATTTTTAGTTCATGTTAGTTCACAGTGCGTTAACTAATGTTAACAAGATTTTAATAAAGTATTAGTAAATGTTGAAATCAACATTAACAAAGGCTGTATACGTGCAGTTTATTATTAGTTCATGCTAATTAATGTAGTTAACTAATGTTAACTAACGCACCGTGTTACCGTTTAAATTATATGCGGGAAGGGGGCGTGGCTGCCCGCGTCCAAAAGGGGCGGGGCTCAGGTGGGTGTGTCTCTCAGCTGATGCGCGCGCGCACTTCATCTTCAACGCGGGCGTCAGCGGCAACGCATCGCGTTCGTTCGTTCGCTCGCAACGGCAGATCAGCATCCGAACGAACGGACAGACACACGGACTGACGGATCCGCGGTGAGACAGTGAGTATGTGTGTATGTGTATGTGTATGTGTGTGTGAGAGAGATGGAGAGACTCGAGGCACTGGATGCTGCTGTTGTCATGGAGGGATGCGGATTCAGTGATGCATCATTTTGCATGAGCAGAAACACGCATTATGTAATGCGATCAGGTGAACGCTGGATCTTCATTGTGCATCCGTCGTTAAATGCTATTTAATAATGTTATTATGATAAACAGAGACTATTGAGCGCGTCGGTAACTGGTTAGTAGCATCACTAGGCCTATTCACTGATGCTGGTAATGCTTGTTAATAGATCATGTTGCGCGAGCCGCTTCGAAAGGTGAAGATGCGTTATTAGTGCATGTATAGTGAGATGTCATCTTTAAAGCACGAGGGCTGTGTGTGTGTGTGTGTGTGTGTGTGTACAGGCCTCCATCTCCTGTTTTTACTGTCAATGTTGTGTGTTTTTGCGGCGCGCGAGTCTGATGCATCAACCCTGCATGTTTACATTCATGCATCGCGTTTGCGTTTGTGTCATCGAGTTATACGCGTATGCGGTGATTATTAAACAGTGTATCAGGGTATTTAAGTGTGTGTGTTGGATTTATGAAGCATGTGAGCGATGATGTAATGCCAGTGAGTGAGTGACTGTGGTAGTAGAGGCACGTGCCAGTGCTGATCTGATCCAGTAATGGTGGCTCTGCTGGACCAGTGATGCCACTGCACATCGTTTGCAATGGCATAGAGTTTATGGAATAGTAGAGCATGTGCACATTGTGTGCTTTTACAAAAAAACAACAATGTTGGACATGCACCATGGTGTTCTTTAAAGTACCTTCGGAGGGCTGTGTGAAAAGCCTACCATGGTATACAAATATGGAAATCATCTGGGTTTATCAAAATGCCAGAATATATAAATATATGAGACCATTACTGGTTCTGTCATGTGCTTGAGAACTGATCCGTTGAATGTTGCTATATTCTTACACTGTTCATTTTTAGGGATGCATGATATATCGGTATCGGCGATATCTGTTCATTTTTAATGTTATCGTTATCGGCCCAATAAGAAAATTTGTTTGATGTTCTGATAAATAGTAAGCTGATAAATAATGGATTATTTTCCTTCAGTTAAGATGCAACATGATGTTTTTGAATTACTTGAAATGTGATTGGAATCACTTTAAAAAAATGTAAAATACAGTTCAGTGCAACATGTGCAGCGCAAGTCTGTCATATCGGCTACATAAAATTATAATGAGATCATCATAACTGTGTGATTGGGACATGAATTTAATGTTGAGACAGACTTTTGTTTTTGTAACGAGGCTCTCAAAAATTATATACAAATTTGGACTTAGATTTATCGGCCAATATATCGGTTATCGACTTTTAAATATAAAGAATTATCGGTATCAGCCAAAAAATTTATATTGGTGCATCCCTATTCATTTTATTGACACATTGTTACCTTTGCAAAGAAGTACTGGTATTGTGATCTCAATATGAGCTCTAATATTTCTCATCAGATGTTCTGAGCGGCTCACATTCATTTTTAGCTCTTTTTCTGGATGGACTATTGAAATATTTCAGTCTATTTCTTATTACCTTTTCTTTAAAGGGATACTTCACCCAAAGATCATAATTTACTCACTCATGTCGTTCCAAACACGTAAGATTTTCGTTCGTCTTTCGAGAACAAATGAAGATATTCTGTAATGAAATCTGAGAGATTTTTGTCCCTCCATTGTCAGTCAACTACCACACTACCACAAAGAGATTGTAAAACTAATCCATATGAATTGAGTGGTTTAGTCCAAAATTTCTGAAGAGACTCGATGGCTTTATATGATGAACAGGTTGAATTTAAGCTTTTATTCACAGATAAACATTGATCAGCGAACTTAAACAGAAACTCAACCGAACATGCTTGACGCACAAGAACAAACCTCTTGCTGAAGCTCAAACGTGCTGCGTAACACGAGAATGAACCTCATTGGTTCTTGCTGAAGCTCAAACGTGATGCGTAAAACGAGAATGATCCTCATTGGTTCTTGCTGAAGCTCAAACGTGCTGCGTAACACGAGAATGAACCTCATTGGTTCTTGCAGAAGCTCAAACATGATGCGAAACACAAGAATGAACCTCATTGGTTCTTGCAGAAGCTCAAACGTGCTTTGTAACAGGAGAATGAACCTCACTG
The DNA here is from genome assembly GCF_965113295.1 of Leuciscus leuciscus. Classification (NCBI taxonomy): domain Eukaryota; kingdom Metazoa; phylum Chordata; class Actinopteri; order Cypriniformes; family Leuciscidae; genus Leuciscus; species Leuciscus leuciscus. The sequence continues at coordinate 52,582,939 of NC_138729.1, forward strand.
GTTCTTGCTGAAGCTCAAACGTGATGCGTAACACGAGAATGAACCTCATTGGTTCTTGCTGAAGCTCAAACGTGCTGCGTAACACGAGAATGAACCACATTGGTTCTTGCAGAAGCTCAACCGTGCTGCGTAACACGAGAATTAACCACATTGGTTCTTGCAGAAGCTCAAACGTGCTGCATAACACGAGAATGAACCACATTGGTTCTTGCTGAAGCTCAAACGTGCTGCGTAACACGAGAATGAACCACATTGGTTCTTGCTGAAGCTCAAACGTGCTGCGTAACACGAGAATGAACCTCATTGGTTCTTGCTGAAGCTCAATCGTGCTTTGTAACACGAGAATGAACCTCATTGGTTCTTGCAGAAGCTCAAACGTGCTTTGTAACACGAGAATGAACCTCACTGGTTCTTGCAGAAGCTCAAACGTGCTTTGTAACACGAGAATGAACCTCACTGGTTCTTGCTGAAGCTCAAACGTGCTGCGTAACACGAGAATGAAGCTCATTGGTCCTTGCTGAAGCTCAAACGTGCTGCGTAACACGAGAATTAACCTCATTGGTTCTTGCTGAAGCTCAAACGTGCTGCGTAACACGAGAATGAACCTCATTGGTTCTTGCTGAAGCTCAAACGTCCTTTGTAACACGAGAATGAACCTCATTGGTTCTTGCTGAAGCTCAAACGTGCTGCGTAACACGAGAATGAACCTCATTGGTTCTTGCTGAAGTTCAAACGTGATGCGTAACACGAGAATGAACCTCATTGGTTCTTGCAGAAGCTCAAACGTGCTTTGTAACACGAGAATGAACCTCACTGGTTCTTGCTGAAGCTCAAACGTGCTGCGTAACACGAGAATGAAGCTCATTGGTCCTTGCTGAAGCTCAAACGTGCTGCGTAACACGAGAATGAACCTCATTGGTTCTTGCTGAAGCTCAAACGTGCTGCGTAACACGAGAATGAACCTCATTGGTTCTTGCTGAAGCTCAAACGTGCTTTGTAACACGAGAATGAACCTCATTGGTTCTTGCTGAAGCTCAAACGTGCTGCGTAACACGAGAATGAACCACATTGGTTCTTGCTGAAGCTCAAACGTGATGCGTAACACAAGAATAAACCTCATTGGTTCTTGCAGAAGCTCAAACGTGCTTTGTAACACGAGAATGAACCTCACTGGTTCTTGCTGAAGCTCAAACGTGATGCGTAACACGAGAATGAACCTCATTGGTTCTTGCTGAAGCTCAAACGTGCTGCGTAACACGAGAATGAACCACATTGATTCTTGCAGAAGCTCAAACGTGCTGCGTAACACGAGAGAATGAACCACATTGGTTCTTGCTGAAGCTCAAACGTGCTGCATAACACGAGAATGAACCTCATTGGTTCTTGCTGAAGCTCAAACGTGATGCGTAACACGAGAATGAACCACATTGGTTCTTGCAGAAGCTCAAACGTGCTGCGTAACACGAGAATGAACCTCATTGGTTCTTGCTGAAGCTCAAACGTGCTGCGTAACACGAGAATGAACCTCATTGATTCTTGCTGAAGCTCAAACGTGCTGCGTAACACGAGAATGAACCTCATTGGTTCTTGCTGAAGCTCAAACATGCTTTGTAACACGAGAATGAACCTCATTGGTTCTTGCTGAAGCTCAAACGTGCTGCGTAACACGAGAATGAACCTCATTGGTTCTTGCTGAAGCTCAAACGTGCTGCGTAACACGACAATGAACTACATTGGTTCTTGCAGAAGCTCAAACGTGCTGCATAACACGAAAATTAACCACATTGGTTCTTGCTGAAGCTCAAACGTGCTGTGTAACACGAGAATGAACCTCATTGGTTCTTGCAGAAGCTCAAACGTGCTTTGTAACACGAGAATGAACCTCACTGGTTCTTGCTGAAGCTCAAACGTGATGCGTAACACGAGAATGAACCTCATTGGTTCTTGCTGAAGCTCAAACGTGCTGCGTAACACGAGAATGAACCACATTGGTTCTTGCAGAAGCTCAAACGTGCTGCGTAACACGAGAATTAACCACATTGGTTCTTGCTGAAGCTCAAACGTGATGCGTAACACGAGAATGAACCTCATTGGTTCTTGCTGAAGCTCAAACGTGATGCGTAACACGAGAATGATCCTCATTGGTTCTTGCTGAAGCTCAAACGTGCTGCGTAACACGAGAATGAACCTCATTGGTTCTTGCAGAAGCTCAAACATGATGCGTAACACGAGAATGAACCTCATTGGTTCTTGCTGAAGCTCAAACGTGCTTTGTAACACGAGAATGAACCTCACTGGTTCTTGCTGAAGCTCAAACGTGCTGCGTAACACGAGAATGAAGCTCATTGGTCCTTGCTGAAGCTCAAACGTGCTGCGTAACACGAGAATGAACCTCATTGGTTCTTGCTGAAGCTCAAACGTGCTGCGTAACACGAGAATGAACCTCATTGGTTCTTGCTGAAGCTCAAACGTGCTGCGTAACACGAGAATGAACCACATTGGTTCTTGCTGAAGCTCAAACGTGATGCGTAACACAAGAATAAACCTCATTGGTTCTTGCAGAAGCTCAAACGTGCTTTGTAACACGAGAATGAACCTCACTGGTTCTTGCTGAAGCTCAAACGTGATGCGTAACACGAGAATGAACCTCATTGGTTCTTGCTGAAGCTCAAACGTGCTGCGTAACACGAGAATGAACCACATTGGTTCTTGCAGAAGCTCAAACGTGCTGCGTAACACGAGAATGAACCACATTGGTTCTTGCTGAAGCTCAAACGTGCTGCGTAACACGAGAATGAACCTCATTGGTTCTTGCTGAAGCTCAAACGTGATGCGTAACACGAGAATGAACCTCATTGGTTCTTGCTGAAGCTCAAACGTGATGCGTAACACGAGAATGATCCTCATTGGTTCTTGCTGAAGCTCAAACGTGCTGCGTAACACGAGAATGAACCTCATTGGTTCTTGCTGAAGCTCAAACGTGCTGCGTAACACGAGAATGAACCTCATTGGTTCTTGCAGAAGCTCAAACGTGCTTTGTAACACGAGAATGAACCTCACTGGTACTTGCTGAAGCTCAAACTTGATGCGTAACACGAGAATGAACCTCATTGGTTCTTGCTGAAGCTCAAACGTGCTGCGTAACACGAGAATGAACCTCATTGGTTCTTGCAGAAGCTCAAACGTGATGCGTAACACGAGAATGAACCTCATTGGTTCTTGCAGAAGCTCAAACGTGATGCGTAACACGAGAATGAAGCTCATTGGTCCTTGCTGAAGCTCAAACGTGCTGCGTAACACGAGAATGAACCTCATTGGTTCTTGCTGAAGCTCAAACGTGCTGCGTAACACGAGAATGAACCTCATTGGAAGCTCAAACGTGCTGCGTAACACGAGAATGAAGCTCATTGGTCCTTGCTGAAGCTCAAACGTGCTGCGTAACACGAGAATGAACCTCATTGGTTCTTGCTGAAGCTCAAACGTGCTGCGTAACACGAGAATGAACCTCATTGGTTCTTGCTGAAGCTCAAACGTCCTGCGTAACACGAGAATGAACCTCATTGGTTCTTGCTGAAGCTCAAACGTGCTTTGTAACACGAGAAAGAACCTCATTGGTTCTTGCTGAAGCTCAAACGTGCTGCGTAACACGAGAATGAACCTCATTGGTTCTTGCTGAAGCTCAAACGTGATAAGTAACATGAGAATGATCCTCATTGGTTCTTGCTGAAGTTCAAACGTGCTGCGTAACACGAGAATGAACCACATTGGTTCTTGCTGAAGCTCAAACGTGATGCGTAACACGAGAATGAACCTCATTGGTTCTTGCAGAAGCTCAAACGTGATGCGTAACACGAGAATGAACCTCATTGGTTCTTGCAGAAGCTCAAACGTGCTTTGTAACACGAGAATGAACCTCACTGGTTCTTGCTGAAGCTCAAACGTGCTGCGTAACACGAGAATGAAGCTCATTGGTCCTTGCTGAAGCTCAAACGTGCTGCGTAACACGAGAATGAACCTCATTGGTTCTTGCTGAAGCTCAAACGTGCTGCGTAACACGAGAATGAACCTCATTGGTTCTTGCTGAAGCTCAAACGTGCTTTGTAACACGAGAATGAACCTCATTGGTTCTTGCTGAAGCTCAAACGTGCTGCGTAACACGAGAATGAACCACATTGGTTCTTGCTGAAGCTCAAACGTGATGCGTAACACAAGAATAAACCTCATTGGTTCTTGCAGAAGCTCAAACGTGCTTTGTAACACGAGAATGAACCTCACTGGTTCTTGCTGAAGCTCAAACGTGATGCGTAACACGAGAATGAACCTCATTGGTTCTTGCTGAAGCTCAAACGTGCTGCGTAACACGAGAATGAACCACATTGATTCTTGCAGAAGCTCAAACGTGCTGCGTAACACGAGAGAATGAACCACATTGGTTCTTGCTGAAGCTCAAACGTGCTGCATAACACGAGAATGAACCTCATTGGTTCTTGCTGAAGCTCAAACGTGATGCGTAACACGAGAATGAACCACATTGGTTCTTGCAGAAGCTCAAACGTGCTGCGTAACACGAGAATGAACCTCATTGGTTCTTGCTGAAGCTCAAACGTGCTGCGTAACACGAGAATGAACCTCATTGATTCTTGCTGAAGCTCAAACGTGCTGCGTAACACGAGAATGAACCTCATTGGTTCTTGCTGAAGCTCAAACATGCTTTGTAACACGAGAATGAACCTCATTGGTTCTTGCTGAAGCTCAAACGTGCTGCGTAACACGAGAATGAACCTCATTGGTTCTTGCTGAAGCTCAAACGTGCTGCGTAACACGAGAATGAACTACATTGGTTCTTGCAGAAGCTCAAACGTGCTGCATAACACGAAAATTAACCACATTGGTTCTTGCTGAAGCTCAAACGTGCTGTGTAACACGAGAATGAACCTCATTGGTTCTTGCAGAAGCTCAAACGTGCTTTGTAACACGAGAATGAACCTCACTGGTTCTTGCTGAAGCTCAAACGTGATGCGTAACACGAGAATGAACCTCATTGGTTCTTGCTGAAGCTCAAACGTGCTGCGTAACACGAGAATGAACCACATTGGTTCTTGCAGAAGCTCAAACGTGCTGCGTAACACGAGAATTAACCACATTGGTTCTTGCTGAAGCTCAAACGTGATGCGTAACACGAGAATGAACCTCATTGGTTCTTGCTGAAGCTCAAACGTGATGCGTAACACGAGAATGATCCTCATTGGTTCTTGCTGAAGCTCAAACGTGCTGCGTAACACGAGAATGAACCTCATTGGTTCTTGCAGAAGCTCAAACATGATGCGTAACACGAGAATGAACCTCATTGGTTCTTGCTGAAGCTCAAACGTGCTTTGTAACACGAGAATGAACCTCACTGGTTCTTGCTGAAGCTCAAACGTGCTGCGTAACACGAGAATGAAGCTCATTGGTCCTTGCTGAAGCTCAAACGTGCTGCGTAACACGAGAATGAACCTCATTGGTTCTTGCTGAAGCTCAAACGTGCTGCGTAACACGAGAATGAACCTCATTGGTTCTTGCTGAAGCTCAAACGTGCTGCGTAACACGAGAATGAACCACATTGGTTCTTGCTGAAGCTCAAACGTGATGCGTAACACAAGAATAAACCTCATTGGTTCTTGCAGAAGCTCAAACGTGCTTTGTAACACGAGAATGAACCTCACTGGTTCTTGCTGAAGCTCAAACGTGATGCGTAACACGAGAATGAACCTCATTGGTTCTTGCTGAAGCTCAAACGTGCTGCGTAACACGAGAATGAACCACATTGGTTCTTGCAGAAGCTCAAACGTGCTGCGTAACACGAGAATGAACCACATTGGTTCTTGCTGAAGCTCAAACGTGCTGCGTAACACGAGAATGAACCTCATTGGTTCTTGCTGAAGCTCAAACGTGATGCGTAACACGAGAATGAACCTCATTGGTTCTTGCTGAAGCTCAAACGTGATGCGTAACACGAGAATGATCCTCATTGGTTCTTGCTGAAGCTCAAACGTGCTGCGTAACACGAGAATGAACCTCATTGGTTCTTGCTGAAGCTCAAACGTGCTGCGTAACACGAGAATGAACCTCATTGGTTCTTGCAGAAGCTCAAACGTGCTTTGTAACACGAGAATGAACCTCACTGGTACTTGCTGAAGCTCAAACTTGATGCGTAACACGAGAATGAACCTCATTGGTTCTTGCTGAAGCTCAAACGTGCTGCGTAACACGAGAATGAACCTCATTGGTTCTTGCAGAAGCTCAAACGTGATGCGTAACACGAGAATGAACCTCATTGGTTCTTGCAGAAGCTCAAACGTGATGCGTAACACGAGAATGAAGCTCATTGGTCCTTGCTGAAGCTCAAACGTGCTGCGTAACACGAGAATGAACCTCATTGGTTCTTGCTGAAGCTCAAACGTGCTGCGTAACACGAGAATGAACCTCATTGGAAGCTCAAACGTGCTGCGTAACACGAGAATGAAGCTCATTGGTCCTTGCTGAAGCTCAAACGTGCTGCGTAACACGAGAATGAACCTCATTGGTTCTTGCTGAAGCTCAAACGTGCTGCGTAACACGAGAATGAACCTCATTGGTTCTTGCTGAAGCTCAAACGTCCTGCGTAACACGAGAATGAACCTCATTGGTTCTTGCTGAAGCTCAAACGTGCTTTGTAACACGAGAAAGAACCTCATTGGTTCTTGCTGAAGCTCAAACGTGCTGCGTAACACGAGAATGAACCTCATTGGTTCTTGCTGAAGCTCAAACGTGATAAGTAACATGAGAATGATCCTCATTGGTTCTTGCTGAAGTTCAAACGTGCTGCGTAACACGAGAATGAACCACATTGGTTCTTGCTGAAGCTCAAACGTGATGCGTAACACGAGAATGAACCTCATTGGTTCTTGCAGAAGCTCAAACGTGATGCGTAACACGAGAATGAACCTCATTGGTTCTTGCAGAAGCTCAAACGTGCTTTGTAACACGAGAATGAACCTCACTGGTTCTTGCTGAAGCTCAAACGTGCTGCGTAACACGAGAATGAAGCTCATTGGTCCTTGCTGAAGCTCAAACGTGCTGCGTAACACGAGAATGAACCTCATTGGTTCTTGCTGAAGCTCAAACGTGCTGCGTAACACGAGAATGAACCTCATTGGTTCTTGCTGAAGCTCAAACGTGCTTTGTAACACGAGAATGAACCTCATTGGTTCTTGCTGAAGCTCAAACGTGCTGCGTAACACGAGAATGAACCACATTGGTTCTTGCTGAAGCTCAAACGTGATGCGTAACACAAGAATAAACCTCATTGGTTCTTGCAGAAGCTCAAACGTGCTTTGTAACACGAGAATGAACCTCACTGGTTCTTGCTGAAGCTCAAACGTGATGCGTAACACGAGAATGAACCTCATTGGTTCTTGCTGAAGCTCAAACGTGCTGCGTAACACGAGAATGAACCACATTGATTCTTGCAGAAGCTCAAACGTGCTGCGTAACACGAGAGAATGAACCACATTGGTTCTTGCTGAAGCTCAAACGTGCTGCATAACACGAGAATGAACCTCATTGGTTCTTGCTGAAGCTCAAACGTGATGCGTAACACGAGAATGAACCACATTGGTTCTTGCAGAAGCTCAAACGTGCTGCGTAACACGAGAATGAACCTCATTGGTTCTTGCTGAAGCTCAAACGTGCTGCGTAACACGAGAATGAACCTCATTGATTCTTGCTGAAGCTCAAACGTGCTGCGTAACACGAGAATGAACCTCATTGGTTCTTGCTGAAGCTCAAACATGCTTTGTAACACGAGAATGAACCTCATTGGTTCTTGCTGAAGCTCAAACGTGCTGCGTAACACGAGAATGAACCTCATTGGTTCTTGCTGAAGCTCAAACGTGCTGCGTAACACGAGAATGAACTACATTGGTTCTTGCAGAAGCTCAAACGTGCTGCATAACACGAAAATTAACCACATTGGTTCTTGCTGAAGCTCAAACGTGCTGTGTAACACGAGAATGAACCTCATTGGTTCTTGCAGAAGCTCAAACGTGCTTTGTAACACGAGAATGAACCTCACTGGTTCTTGCTGAAGCTCAAACGTGATGCGTAACACGAGAATGAACCTCATTGGTTCTTGCTGAAGCTCAAACGTGCTGCGTAACACGAGAATGAACCACATTGGTTCTTGCAGAAGCTCAAACGTGCTGCGTAACACGAGAATTAACCACATTGGTTCTTGCTGAAGCTCAAACGTGATGCGTAACACGAGAATGAACCTCATTGGTTCTTGCTGAAGCTCAAACGTGATGCGTAACACGAGAATGATCCTCATTGGTTCTTGCTGAAGCTCAAACGTGCTGCGTAACACGAGAATGAACCTCATTGGTTCTTGCAGAAGCTCAAACATGATGCGTAACACGAGAATGAACCTCATTGGTTCTTGCTGAAGCTCAAACGTGCTTTGTAACACGAGAATGAACCTCACTGGTTCTTGCTGAAGCTCAAACGTGCTGCGTAACACGAGAATGAAGCTCATTGGTCCTTGCTGAAGCTCAAACGTGCTGCGTAACACGAGAATGAACCTCATTGGTTCTTGCTGAAGCTCAAACGTGCTGCGTAACACGAGAATGAACCTCATTGGTTCTTGCTGAAGCTCAAACGTGCTGCGTAACACGAGAATGAACCACATTGGTTCTTGCTGAAGCTCAAACGTGATGCGTAACACAAGAATAAACCTCATTGGTTCTTGCAGAAGCTCAAACGTGCTTTGTAACACGAGAATGAACCTCACTGGTTCTTGCTGAAGCTCAAACGTGATGCGTAACACGAGAATGAACCTCATTGGTTCTTGCTGAAGCTCAAACGTGCTGCGTAACACGAGAATGAACCACATTGGTTCTTGCAGAAGCTCAAACGTGCTGCGTAACACGAGAATGAACCACATTGGTTCTTGCTGAAGCTCAAACGTGCTGCGTAACACGAGAATGAACCTCATTGGTTCTTGCTGAAGCTCAAACGTGATGCGTAACACGAGAATGAACCTCATTGGTTCTTGCTGAAGCTCAAACGTGATGCGTAACACGAGAATGATCCTCATTGGTTCTTGCTGAAGCTCAAACGTGCTGCGTAACACGAGAATGAACCTCATTGGTTCTTGCTGAAGCTCAAACGTGCTGCGTAACACGAGAATGAACCTCATTGGTTCTTGCAGAAGCTCAAACGTGCTTTGTAACACGAGAATGAACCTCACTGGTACTTGCTGAAGCTCAAACTTGATGCGTAACACGAGAATGAACCTCATTGGTTCTTGCTGAAGCTCAAACGTGCTGCGTAACACGAGAATGAACCTCATTGGTTCTTGCAGAAGCTCAAACGTGATGCGTAACACGAGAATGAACCTCATTGGTTCTTGCAGAAGCTCAAACGTGATGCGTAACACGAGAATGAAGCTCATTGGTCCTTGCTGAAGCTCAAACGTGCTGCGTAACACGAGAATGAACCTCATTGGTTCTTGCTGAAGCTCAAACGTGCTGCGTAACACGAGAATGAACCTCATTGGAAGCTCAAACGTGCTGCGTAACACGAGAATGAAGCTCATTGGTCCTTGCTGAAGCTCAAACGTGCTGCGTAACACGAGAATGAACCTCATTGGTTCTTGCTGAAGCTCAAACGTGCTGCGTAACACGAGAATGAACCTCATTGGTTCTTGCTGAAGCTCAAACGTCCTGCGTAACACGAGAATGAACCTCATTGGTTCTTGCTGAAGCTCAAACGTGCTTTGTAACACGAGAAAGAACCTCATTGGTTCTTGCTGAAGCTCAAACGTGCTGCGTAACACGAGAATGAACCTCATTGGTTCTTGCTGAAGCTCAAACGTGATAAGTAACATGAGAATGATCCTCATTGGTTCTTGCTGAAGTTCAAACGTGCTGCGTAACACGAGAATGAACCACATTGGTTCTTGCTGAAGCTCAAACGTGATGCGTAACACGAGAATGAACCTCATTGGTTCTTGCAGAAGCTCAAACGTGATGCGTAACACGAGAATGAACCTCATTGGTTCTTGCAGAAGCTCAAACGTGCTTTGTAACACGAGAATGAACCTCACTGGTTCTTGCTGAAGCTCAAACGTGCTGCGTAACACGAGAATGAAGCTCATTGGTCCTTGCTGAAGCTCAAACGTGCTGCGTAACACGAGAATTAACCTCATTGGTTCTTGCTGAAGCTCAAACGTGCTGCGTAACACGAGAATGAACCTCATTGGTTCTTGCTGAAGCTCAAACGTCCTTTGTAACACGAGAATGAACCTCATTGGTTCTTGCTGAAGCTCAAACGTGCTGCGTAACACGAGAATGAACCTCATTGGTTCTTGCTGAAGTTCAAACGTAATGCGTAACACGAGAATGAACCTCATTGGTTCTTGCAGAAGCTCAAACGTGCTTTGTAACACGAGAATGAACCTCACTGGTTCTTGCTGAAGCTCAAACGTGCTGCGTAACACGAGAATGAAGCTCATTGGTCCTTGCTGAAGCTCAAACGTGCTGCGTAACACGAGAATGAACCTCATTGGTTCTTGCTGAAGCTCAAACGTGCTGCGTAACACGAGAATGAACCTCATTGGTTCTTGCTGAAGCTCAAACGTGCTTTGTAACACGAGAATGAACCTCATTGGTTCTTGCTGAAGCTCAAACGTGCTGCGTAACACGAGAATGAACCACATTGGTTCTTGCTGAAGCTCAAACGTGATGCGTAACACAAGAATAAACCTCATTGGTTCTTGCAGAAGCTCAAACGTGCTTTGTAACACGAGAATGAACCTCACTGGTTCTTGCTGAAGCTCAAACGTGATGCGTAACACGAGAATGAACCTCATTGGTTCTTGCTGAAGCTCAAACGTGCTGCGTAACACGAGAATGAACCACATTGATTCTTGCAGAAGCTCAAACGTGCTGCGTAACACGAGAGAATGAACCACATTGGTTCTTGCTGAAGCTCAAACGTGCTGCATAACACGAGAATGAACCTCATTGGTTCTTGCTGAAGCTCAAACGTGATGCGTAACACGAGAATGAACCACATTGGTTCTTGCAGAAGCTCAAACGTGCTGCGTAACACGAGAATGAACCTCATTGGTTCTTGCTGAAGCTCAAACGTGCTGCGTAACACGAGAATGAACCTCATTGATTCTTGCTGAAGCTCAAACGTGCTGCGTAACACGAGAATGAACCTCATTGGTTCTTGCTGAAGCTCAAACATGCTTTGTAACACGAGAATGAACCTCATTGGTTCTTGCTGAAGCTCAAACGTGCTGCGTAACACGAGAATGAACCTCATTGGTTCTTGCTGAAGCTCAAACGTGCTGCGTAACACGAGAATGAACTACATTGGTTCTTGCAGAAGCTCAAACGTGCTGCATAACACGAAAATTTACCACATTGGTTCTTGCTGAAGCTCAAACGTGCTGTGTAACACGAGAATGAACCTCATTGGTTCTTGCAGAAGCTCAAACGTGCTTTGTAACACGAGAATGAACCTCACTGGTTCTTGCTGAAGCTCAAACGTGATGCGTAACACGAGAATGAACCTCATTGGTTCTTGCTGAAGCTCAAACGTGCTGCGTAACACGAGAATGAACCACATTGGTTCTTGCAGAAGCTCAAACGTGCTGCGTAACACGAGAATTAACCACATTGGTTCTTGCTGAAGCTCAAACGTGATGCGTAACACGAGAATGAACCTCATTGGTTCTTGCTGAAGCTCAAACGTGATGCGTAACACGAGAATGATCCTCATTGGTTCTTGCTGAAGCTCAAACGTGCTGCGTAACACGAGAATGAACCTCATTGGTTCTTGCAGAAGCTCAAACATGATGCGTAACACGAGAATGAACCTCATTGGTTCTTGCAGAAGCTCAAACGTGCTTTGTAACACGAGAATGAACCTCACTGGTTCTTGCTGAAGCTCAAACGTGCTGCGTAACACGAGAATGAAGCTCATTGGTCCTTGCTGAAGCTCAAACGTGCTGCGTAACACGAGAATGAACCTCATTGGTTCTTGCTGAAGCTCAAACGTGCTGCGTAACACGAGAATGAACCTCATTGGAAGCTCAAACGTGCTGCGTAACACGAGAATGAAGCTCATTGGTCCTTGCTGAAGCTTAAACGTGCTGCGTAACACGAGAATGAACCTCATTGGTTCTTGCTGAAGCTCAAACGTGCTGCGTAACACGAGAATGAACCTCATTGGTTCTTGCTGAAGCTCAAACGTCCTGCGTAACACGAGAATGAACCTCATTGGTTCTTGCTGAAGCTCAAACGTGCTTTGTAACACGAGAAAGAACCTCATTGGTTCTTGCTGAAGCTCAAACGTGCTGCGTAACACGAGAATGAACCTCATTGGTTCTTGCTGAAGTTCAAACGTAATGCGTAACACGAGAATGAACCACATTGGTTCTTGCTGAAGCTCAAACGTGATGCGTAACACGAGAATGAACCTCATTGGTTCTTGCTGAAGCTCAAACGTGATGCGTAACACGAGAATGATCCTCATTGGTTCTTGCTGAAGCTCAAACGTGCTGCGTAACACGAGAATGAACCTCATTGGTTCTTGCAGAAGCTCAAACATGATGCGTAACACGAGAATGAACCTCATTGGTTCTTGCAGAAGCTCAAACGTGCTTTGTAACACGAGAATGAACCTCACTGGTTCTTGCTGAAGCTCAAACGTGCTGCGTAACACGAGAATGAAGCTCATTGGTCCTTGCTGAAGCTCAAACGTGCTGCGTAACACGAGAATGAACCTCATTGGTTCTTGCTGAAGCTCAAACGTGCTGCGTAACACGAGAATGAACCTCATTGGTTCTTGCTGAAGCTCAAACGTGCTGCGTAACACGAGAATGAACCACATTGGTTCTTGCTGAAGCTCAAACGTGATGCGTAACACGAGAATGAACCTCATTGGTTCTTGCTGAAGCTCAAACGTGCTGCGTAACACGAGAATGAACCACATTGGTTCTTGCAGAAGCTCAAACGTGCTGCGTAACACGAGAATGAACCACATTGGTTCTTGCTGAAGCTCAAACGTGCTGCGTAACACGAGAATGAACCTCATTGGTTCTTGCTGAAGCTCAAACGTGATGCGTAACACGAGAATGAACCTCATTGGTTCTTGCTGAAGCTCAAACGTGATGCGTAACACGAGAATGATCCTCATTGGTTCTTGCTGAAGCTCAAACGTGCTGCGTAACACGAGAATGAACCTCATTGGTTCTTGCTGAAGCTCAAACGTGCTGCGTAACACGAGAATGAACCTCATTGGTTCTTGCAGAAGCTCAAACGTGCTTTGTAACTCGAGAATGAACCTCACTGGTACTTGCTGAAGCTCAAACTTGATGCGTAACACGAGAATGAACCTCATTGGTTCTTGCTGAAGCTCAAACGTGCTGCGTAACACGAGAATGAACCTCATTGGTTCTTGCAGAAGCTCAAACGTGATGCGTAACACGAGAATGAACCTCATTGGTTCTTGCAGAAGCTCAAACGTGATGCGTAACACGAGAATGAAGCTCATTGGTCCTTGCTGAAGCTCAAACGTGCTGCGTAACACGAGAATGAACCTCATTGGTTCTTGCTGAAGCTCAAACGTGCTGCGTAACACGAGAATGAACCTCATTGGAAGCTCAAACGTGCTGCGTAACACGAGAATGAAGCTCATTGGTCCTTGCTGAAGCTCAAACGTGCTGCGTAACACGAGAATGAACCTCATTGGTTCTTGCTGAAGCTCAAACGTGCTGCATAACACGAGAATGAACCTCATTGGTTCTTGCTGAAGCTCAAACGTCCTGCGTAACACGAGAATGAACCTCATTGGTTCTTGCTGAAGCTCAAACGTGCTTTGTAACACGAGAAAGAACCTCATTGGTTCTTGCTGAAGCTCAAACGTGCTGCGTAACACGAGAATGAACCTCATTGGTTCTTGCTGAAGCTCAAACGTGATGCGTAACATGAGAATGATCCTCATTGGTTCTTGCTGAAGTTCAAACGTGCTGCGTAACACGAGAATGAACCACATTGGTTCTTGCTGAAGCTCAAACGTGATGCGTAACACGAGAATGAACCTCATTGGTTCTTGCAGAAGCTCAAACGTGATGCGTAACACGAGAATGAACCTCATTGGTTCTTGCAGAAGCTCAAACGTGCTTTGTAACACGAGAATGAACCTCACTGGTTCTTGCTGAAGCTCAAACGTGCTGCGTAACACGAGAATGAAGCTCATTGGTCCTTGCTGAAGCTCAAACGTGCTGCGTAACACGAGAATTAATCTCATTGGTTCTTGCTGAAGCTCAAACGTGCTGCGTAACACGAGAATGAACCTCATTGGTTCTCGCTGAAGCTCAAACGTCCTTTGTAACACGAGAATGAACCTCATTGGTTCTTGCTGAAGCTCAAACGTGCTGCGTAACACGAGAATGAACCTCATTGGTTCTTGCTGAAGTTCAAACGTGATGCGTAACACGAGAATGAACCTCATTGGTTCTTGCAGAAGCTCAAACGTGCTTTGTAACACGAGAATGAACCTCACTGGTTCTTGCTGAAGCTCAAACGTGCTGCGTAACACGAGAATGAAGCTCATTGGTCCTTGCTGAAGCTCAAACGTGCTGCGTAACACGAGAATGAACCTCATTGGTTCTTGCTGAAGCTCAAACGTGCTGCGTAACACGAGAATGAACCTCATTGGTTCTTGCTGAAGCTCAAACGTGCTTTGTAACACGAGAATGAACCTCATTGGTTCTTGCTGAAGCTCAAACGTGCTGCGTAACACGAGAATGAACCACATTGGTTCTTGCTGAAGCTCAAACGTGATGCGTAACACAAGAATAAACCTCATTGGTTCTTACAGAAGCTCAAACGTGCTTTGTAACACGAGAATGAACCTCACTGGTTCTTGCTGAAGCTCAAACGTGATGCGTAACATGAGAATGAACCTCATTGGTTCTTGCTGAAGCTCAAACGTGCTGCGTAACACGAGAATGAACCACATTGATTCTTGCAGAAGCTCAAACGTGCTGCGTAACACGAGAGAATGAACCACATTGGTTCTTGCTGAAGCTCAAACGTGCTGCATAACACGAGAATGAACCTCATTGGTTCTTGCTGAAGCTCAAACGTGATGCGTAACACGAGAATGAACCACATTGGTTCTTGCAGAAGCTCAAACGTGCTGCGTAACACGAGAATGAACCTCATTGGTTCTTGCTGAAGCTCAAAAGTGCTGCGTAACACGAGAATGAACCTCATTGATTCTTGCTGAAGCTCAAACGTGCTGCGTAACACGAGAATGAACCTCATTGGTTCTTGCTGAAGCTCAAACATGCTTTGTAACACGAGAATGAACCTCATTGGTTCTTGCTGAAGCTCAAACGTGCTGCGTAACACGAGAATGAACTACATTGGTTCTTGCAGAAGCTCAAACGTGCTGCATAACACGAAAATTAACCACATTGGTTCTTGCTGAAGCTCAAACGTGCTGTGTAACACGAGAATGAACCTCATTGGTTCTTGCAGAAGCTCAAACGTGCTTTGTAACACGAGAATGAACCTCACTGGTTCTTGCTGAAGCTCAAACGTGATGCGTAACACGAGAATGAACCTCATTGGTTCTTGCTGAAGCTCAAACGTGCTGCGTAACACGAGAATGAACCACATTGGTTCTTGCAGAAGCTCAAACGTGCTGCGTAACACGAGAATTAACCACATTGGTTCTTGCTGAAGCTCAAACGTGATGCGTAACACGAGAATGAACCTCATTGGTTCTTGCTGAAGCTCAAACGTGATGCGTAACACGAGAATGATCCTCATTGGTTCTTGCTGAAGCTCAAACGTGCTGCGTAACACGAGAATGAACCTCATTGGTTCTTGCTGAAGCTCAAACGTGCTGCGTAACACGAGAATGAACCTCATTGGTTCTTGCTGAAGTTCAAACGTGATGCGTAACACGAGAATGAACCTCATTGGTTCTTGCAGAAGCTCAAACGTGCTTTGTAACACGAGAATGAACCTCACTGGTTCTTGCTGAAGCTCAAACGTGCTGCGTAACACGAGAATGAAGCTCATTGGTCCTTGCTGAAGCTCAAACGTGCTGCGTAACACGAGAATGAACCTCATTGGTTCTTGCTGAAGCTCAAACGTGCTGCGTAACACGAGAATGAACCTCATTGGTTCTTGCTGAAGCTCAAACGTGCTTTGTAACACGAGAATGAACCTCATTGGTTCTTGCTGAAGCTCAAACGTGCTTTGTAACACGAGAATGAACCTCATTGGTTCTTGCTGAAGCTCAAACGTGCTGCGTAACACGAGAATGAACCACATTGGTTCTTGCTGAAGCTCAAACGTGATGCGTAACACAAGAATAAACCTCATTGGTTCTTACAGAAGCTCAAACGTGCTTTGTAACACGAGAATGAACCTCACTGGTTCTTGCTGAAGCTCAAACGTGATGCGTAACACGAGAATGAACCTCATTGGTTCTTGCTGAAGCTCAAACGTGCTGCGTAACACGAGAATGAACCACATTGATTCTTGCAGAAGCTCAAACGTGCTGCGTAACACGAGAGAATGAACCACATTGGTTCTTGCTGAAGCTCAAACGTGCTGCATAACACGAGAATGAACCTCATTGGTTCTTGCTGAAGCTCAAACGTGATGCGTAACACGAGAATGAACCACATTGGTTCTTGCAGAAGCTCAAACGTGCTGCGTAACACGAGAATGAACCTCATTGGTTCTTGCTGAAGCTCAAACGTGCTGCGTAACACGAGAATGAACCTCATTGATTCTTGCTGAAGCTCAAATGTGCTGCGTAACACGAGAATGAACCTCATTGGTTCTTGCTGAAGCTCAAACATGCTTTGTAACACGAGAATGAACCTCATTGGTTCTTGCTGAAGCTCAAACGTGCTGCGTAACACGAGAATGAACTACATTGGTTCTTGCAGAAGCTCAAACGTGCTGCATAACACGAAAATTAACCACATTGGTTCTTGCTGAAGCTCAAACGTGCTGTGTAACACGAGAATGAACCTCATTGGTTCTTGCAGAAGCTCAAACGTGCTTTGTAACACGAGAATGAACCTCACTGGTTCTTGCTGAAGCTCAAACGTGATGCGTAACACGAGAATGAACCTCATTGGTTCTTGCTGAAGCTCAAACGTGCTGCGTAACACGAGAATGAACCACATTGGTTCTTGCAGAAGCTCAAACGTGCTGCGTAACACGAGAATTAACCACATTGGTTCTTGCTGAAGCTCAAACGTGATGCGTAACACGAGAATGAACCTCATTGGTTCTTGCTGAAGCTCAAACGTGATGCGTAACACGAGAATGATCCTCATTGGTTCTTGCTGAAGCTCAAACGTGCTGCGTAACACGAGAATGAACCTCATTGGTTCTTGCTGAAGCTCAAACGTGCTGCGTAACACGAGAATGAACCTCATTGGTTCTTGCTGAAGTTCAAACGTGATGCGTAACACGAGAATGAACCTCATTGGTTCTTGCAGAAGCTCAAACGTGCTTTGTAACACGAGAATGAACCTCACTGGTTCTTGCTGAAGCTCAAACGTGCTGCGTAACACGAGAATGAAGCTCATTGGTCCTTGCTGAAGCTCAAACGTGCTGCGTAACACGAGAATGAACCTCATTGGTTCTTGCTGAAGCTCAAACGTGCTGCGTAACACGAGAATGAACCTCATTGGTTCTTGCTGAAGCTCAAACGTGCTTTGTAACACGAGAATGAACCTCATTGGTTCTTGCTGAAGCTCAAACGTGCTGCGTAACACGAGAATGAACCACATTGGTTCTTGCTGAAGCTCAAACGTGATGCGTAACACAAGAATAAACCTCATTGGTTCTTACAGAAGCTCAAACGTGCTTTGTAACACGAGAATGAACCTCACTGGTTCTTGCTGAAGCTCAAACGTGATGCGTAACACGAGAATGAACCTCATTGGTTCTTGCTGAAGCTCAAACGTGCTGCGTAACACGAGAATGAACCACATTGATTCTTGCAGAAGCTCAAACGTGCTGCGTAACACGAGAGAATGAACCACATTGGTTCTTGCTGAAGCTCAAACGTGCTGCATAACACGAGAATGAACCTCATTGGTTCTTGCTGAAGCTCAAACGTGATGCGTAACACGAGAATGAACCACATTGGTTCTTGCAGAAGCTCAAACGTGCTGCGTAACACGAGAATGAACCTCATTGGTTCTTGCTGAAGCTCAAACGTGCTGCGTAACACGAGAATGAACCTCATTGATTCTTGCTGAAGCTCAAACGTGCTGCGTAACACGAGAATGAACCTCATTGGTTCTTGCTGAAGCTCAAACATGCTTTGTAACACGAGAATGAACCTCATTGGTTCTTGCTGAAGCTCAAACGTGCTGCGTAACACGAGAATGAACCTCATTGGTTCTTGCTGAAGCTCAAACGTGCTGCGTAACACGAGAATGAACTACATTGGTTCTTGCAGAAGCTCAAACGTGCTGCATAACACGAAAATTAACCACATTGGTTCTTGCTGAAGCTCAAACGTGCTGTGTAACACGAGAATGAACCTCATTGGTTCTTGCAGAAGCTCAAACGTGCTTTGTAACACGAGAATGAACCTCACTGGTTCTTGCTGAAGCTCAAACGTGATGCGTAACACGAGAATGAACCTCATTGGTTCTTGCTGAAGCTCAAACGTGCTGCGTAACACGAGAATGAACCACATTGGTTCTTGCAGAAGCTCAAACGTGCTGCGTAACACGAGAATTAACCACATTGGTTCTTGCTGAAGCTCAAACGTGATGCGTAACACGAGAATGAACCTCATTGGTTCTTGCTGAAGCTCAAACGTGCTGTGTAACACGAGAATGAACCTCATTGGTTCTTGCAGAAGCTCAAACGTGCTTTGTAACACGAGAATGAACCTCACTGGTTCTTGCTGAAGCTCAAACGTGATGCGTAACACGAGAATGAACCTCATTGGTTCTTGCTGAAGCTCAAACGTGCTGCGTAACACGAGAATGAACCACATTGGTTCTTGCAGAAGCTCAAACGTGCTGCGTAACACGAGAATTAACCACATTGGTTCTTGCTGAAGCTCAAACGTGATGCGTAACACGAGAATGAACCTCATTGGTTCTTGCTGAAGCTCAAACGTGATGCGTAACACGAGAATGATCCTCATTGGTTCTTGCTGAAGCTCAAACGTGCTGCGTAACACGAGAATGAACCTCATTGGTTCTTGCAGAAGCTCAAACATGATGCGTAACACGAGAATGAAGCTCATTGGTCCTTGCTGAAGCTCAAACGTGCTGCGTAACACGAGAATGAACCTCATTGGTTCTTGCTGAAGCTCAAACGTGCTGCGTAACACGAGAATGAACCTCATTGGTTCTTGCTGAAGCTCAAACGTGCTGCGTAACACGAGAATGAACCACATTGGTTCTTGCTGAAGCTCAAACGTGATGCGTAACACAAGAATGAACCTCATTGGTTCTTGCAGAAGCTCAAACGTGCTTTGTAACACGAGAATGAACCTCACTGGTTCTTGCTGAAGCTCAAACGTGATGCGTAACACGAGAATGAACCTCATTGGTTCTTGCTGAAGCTCAAACGTGCTGCGTAACACGAGAATGAACCACATTGGTTCTTGCAGAAGCTCAAACGTGCTGCGTAACACGAGAATGAACCACATTGGTTCTTGCTGAAGCTCAAACGTGCTGCGTAACACGAGAATGAACCTCATTGGTTCTTGCTGAAGCTCAAACGTGATGCGTAACACGAGAATGAACCTCATTGGTTCTTGCTGAAGCTCAAACGTGATGCGTAACACGAGAATGATCCTCATTGGTTCTTGCTGAAGCTCAAACGTGCTGCGTAACACGAGAATGAACCTCATTGGTTCTTGCTGAAGCTCAAACGTGCTGCGTAACACGAGAATGAACCTCATTGGTTCTTGCAGAAGCTCAAACGTGCTTTGTAACACGAGAATGAACCTCACTGGTTCTTGCTGAAGCTCAAACGTGATGCGTAACACGAGAATGAACCTCATTGGTTCTTGCTGAAGCTCAAACGTGCTGCGTAACACGAGAATGAACCACATTGGTTCTTGCAGAAGCTCAAACGTGCTGCGTAACACGAGAATTAACCACATTGGTTCTTGCTGAAGCTCAAACGTGATGCGTAACACGAGAATGAACCTCATTGGTTCTTGCTGAAGCTCAAACGTGATGCGTAACACGAGAATGATCCTCATTGGTTCTTGCTGAAGCTCAAACGTGCTGCGTAACACGAGAATGAACCTCATTGGTTCTTGCAGAAGCTCAAACATGATGCGTAACACAAGAATGAACCTCATTGGTTCTTGCAGAAGCTCAAACGTGCTTTGTAACACGAGAATGAACCTCACTGGTTCTTGCTGAAGCTCAAACGTGCTGCGTAACACGAGAATGAAGCTCATTGGTCCTTGCTGAAGCTCAAACGTGCTGCGTAACACGAGAATGAACCTCATTGGTTCTTGCTGAAGCTCAAACGTGCTGCGTAACACGAGAATGAACCTCATTGGTTCTTGCTGAAGCTCAAACGTGCTGCGTAACACGAGAATGAACCTCATTGGTTCTTGCTGAAGCTCAAACGTGCTGCGTAACACGAGAATGAACCACATTGATTCTTGCAGAAGCTCAAACGTGCTGCGTAACACGAGAGAATGAACCACATTGGTTCTTGCTGAAGCTCAAACGTGCTGCATAACACGAGAATGAACCTCATTGGTTCTTGCTGAAGCTCAAACGTGATGCGTAACACGAGAATGAACCACATTGGTTCTTGCAGAAGCTCAAACGTGCTGCGTAACACGAGAATGAACCTCATTGGTTCTTGCTGAAGCTCAAACGTGCTGCGTAACACGAGAATGAACCTCATTGATTCTTGCTGAAGCTCAAACGTGCTGCGTAACACGAGAATGAACCTCATTGGTTCTTGCTGAAGCTCAAACATGCTTTGTAACACGAGAATGAACCTCATTGGTTCTTGCTGAAGCTCAAACGTGCTGCGTAACACGAGAATGAACCTCATTGGTTCTTGCTGAAGCTCAAACGTGCTGCGTAACACGAGAATGAACTACATTGGTTCTTGCAGAAGCTCAAACGTGCTGCGTAACACGAGAATGAACCTCATTGGTTCTTACAGAAGCTCAAACGTGCTTTGTAACACGAGAATGAACCTCACTGGTACTTGCTGAAGCTCAAACTTGATGCGTAACACGAGAATGAACCTCATTGGTTCTTGCTGAAGCTCAAACGTGCTGCGTAACACGAGAATGAACCTCATTGGTTCTTGCAGAAGCTCAAACGTGATGCGTAACACGAGAATGAACCTCATTGGTTCTTGCAGAAGCTCAAACGTGATGCGTAACACGAGAATGAAGCTCATTGGTCCTTGCTGAAGCTCAAACGTGCTGCGTAACACGAGAATGAACCTCATTGGTTCTTGCTGAAGCTCAAACGTGCTGCGTAACACGAGAATGAACCTCATTGGAAGCTCAAACGTGCTGCGTAACACGAGAATGAAGCTCATTGGTCCTTGCTGAAGCTCAAACGTGCTGCGTAACACGAGAGTGAACCTCATTGGTTCTTGCTGAAGCT
Source organism: Leuciscus leuciscus (assembly GCF_965113295.1). Classification (NCBI taxonomy): domain Eukaryota; kingdom Metazoa; phylum Chordata; class Actinopteri; order Cypriniformes; family Leuciscidae; genus Leuciscus; species Leuciscus leuciscus. The sequence continues at coordinate 52,604,642 of NC_138729.1, forward strand.
CAAACGTGCTGCGTAACACGAGAATGAACCTCATTGGTTCTTGCTGAAGCTCAAACGTCCTGCGTAACACGAGAATGAACCTCATTGGTTCTTGCTGAAGCTCAAACGTGCTTTGTAACACGAGAAAGAACCTCATTGGTTCTTGCTGAAGCTCAAACGTGCTGCGTAACACGAGAATGAACCTCATTGGTTCTTGCTGAAGCTCAAACGTGATGCGTAACATGAGAATGATCCTCATTGGTTCTTGCTGAAGTTCAAACGTGCTGCGTAACACGAGAATGAACCACATTGGTTCTTGCTGAAGCTCAAACGTGATGCGTAACACGAGAATTAACCTCATTGGTTCTTGCTGAAGCTCAAACGTGCTGTGTAACACGAGAATGAACCTCATTGGTTCTTGCTGAAGCTCAAACGTGCTGTGTAACACGAGAATGAACCTCATTGGTTCTTGCTGAAGCTCAAACGTGCTGCGTAACACGAGAATGAACCTCATTGGTTCTTGCTGAAGCTCAAACGTGCTTTGTAACACGAGAATGAACCTCATTGGTTCTTGCTGAAGCTCAAACGTGCTGCCTAACACGAGAATGAACCTCATTGGTTCTTGCTGAAGTTCAAACGTGCTGTGTAACACGAGAATGAAGCTCATTGGTTCTTGCTGAAGCTCAAACTTGCTGCGTAAAACGAGAATGAACCACATTGGTTCTTGCTGAAGCTCAAACGTGCTGCGTAACACGAGAATGAACCTCATTGGTTCTTGCTGAAGCTCAAACGTGATGCGTAACACGAGAATGAACCTCATTGGTTCTTGCTGAAGCTCAAACGTGATGCGTAACACGAGAATGAACCTCATTGGTTCTTGCTGAAGCTCAAACGTGCTGCGTAACACGAGAATGAACCTCATTGGTTCTTGCAGAAGCTCAAACGTGATGCGTAACACGAGAATGAACCTCATTGGTTCTTGCAGAAGCTCAAACGTGCTTTGTAACACGAGAATGAACCTCACTGGTTCTTGCTGAAGCTCAAACGTGCTGCGTAACACGAGAATGAAGCTCATTGGTCCTTGCTGAAGCTCAAACGTGCTGCGTAACACGAGAATTAACCTCATTGGTTCTTGCTGAAGCTCAAACGTGCTGCGTAACACGAGAATGAACCTCATTGGTTCTTGCTGAAGCTCAAACGTCCTTTGTAACACGAGAATGAACCTCATTGGTTCTTGCTGAAGCTCAAACGTGCTGCGTAACACGAGAATGAACCTCATTGGTTCTTGCTGAAGTTCAAACGTGATGCGTAACACGAGAATGAACCTCATTGGTTCTTGCAGAAGCTCAAACGTGCTTTGTAACACGAGAATGAACCTCACTGGTTCTTGCTGAAGCTCAAACGTGCTGCGTAACACGAGAATGAAGCTCATTGGTCCTTGCTGAAGCTCAAACGTGCTGCGTAACACGAGAATGAACCTCATTGGTTCTTGCTGAAGCTCAAACGTGCTGCGTAACACGAGAATGAACCTCATTGGAAGCTCAAACGTGCTGCGTAACACGAGAATGAAGCTCATTGGTCCTTGCTGAAGCTCAAACGTGCTGCGTAACACGAGAGTGAACCTCATTGGTTCTTGCTGAAGCTCAAACGTGCTGCGTAACACGAGAATGAACCTCATTGGTTCTTGCTGAAGCTCAAACGTCCTGCGTAACACGAGAATGAACCTCATTGGTTCTTGCTGAAGCTCAAACGTGCTTTGTAACACGAGAAAGAACCTCATTGGTTCTTGCTGAAGCTCAAACGTGCTGCGTAACACGAGAATGAACCTCATTGGTTCTTGCTGAAGCTCAAACGTGATGCGTAACATGAGAATGATCCTCATTGGTTCTTGCTGAAGTTCAAACGTGCTGCGTAACACGAGAATGAACCACATTGGTTCTTGCTGAAGCTCAAACGTGATGCGTAACACGAGAATTAACCTCATTGGTTCTTGCTGAAGCTCAAACGTGCTGTGTAACACGAGAATGAACCTCATTGGTTCTTGCTGAAGCTCAAACGTGCTGTGTAACACGAGAATGAACCTCATTGGTTCTTGCTGAAGCTCAAACGTGCTGCGTAACACGAGAATGAACCTCATTGGTTCTTGCTGAAGCTCAAACGTGCTTTGTAACACGAGAATGAACCTCATTGGTTCTTGCTGAAGCTCAAACGTGCTGCCTAACACGAGAATGAACCTCATTGGTTCTTGCTGAAGTTCAAACGTGCTGTGTAACACGAGAATGAAGCTCATTGGTTCTTGCTGAAGCTCAAACTTGCTGCGTAAAACGAGAATGAACCACATTGGTTCTTGCTGAAGCTCAAACGTGCTGCGTAACACGAGAATGAACCTCATTGGTTCTTGCTGAAGCTCAAACGTGATGCGTAACACGAGAATGAACCTCATTGGTTCTTGCTGAAGCTCAAACGTGATGCGTAACACGAGAATGAACCTCATTGGTTCTTGCTGAAGCTCAAACGTGCTGCGTAACACGAGAATGAACCTCATTGGTTCTTGCAGAAGCTCAAACGTGATGCGTAACACGAGAATGAACCTCATTGGTTCTTGCAGAAGCTCAAACGTGCTTTGTAACACGAGAATGAACCTCACTGGTTCTTGCTGAAGCTCAAACGTGCTGCGTAACACGAGAATGAAGCTCATTGGTCCTTGCTGA